>NC_091747.1:38203491-38290991 GCF_043380555.1 Nothobranchius furzeri | reverse complement strand
ACCTTTAGTTCATGTCCTTTTCTTCGGAAGCATTGTTGACTCGTAGTGGTTTTACAAGCTGCAGATACTAATAAAGCTGCCAATAATATTAAAGCTAGGGGATAAAAAATGCGGAACACACTGTGTGTTTTCAGCTAGGGAGATGTTTTGTTTTGACAAAAACTGGTGAACGTGAGGGTGAACTGCAGGTCTGTGGCCATCCAGTGTGACCGACTCACTAACAGCCTATTAATCACTCACATGTCAGTCTCCAACGTCAGACGGTCTGTAGGCTGTCTAAAAAAATCCAGCGACTCCGTTTTGCAATCAACTAATAAAAATACACCTAAAGAGGGATAACAAAAAACAAGTGACGAGAGTGCAGTCCTAGCATTAGCAACATTAGCAACAACTGAGGCTACAAACAGCTACATGTGGAGAACTTCTTCTTGGAGTTCGATTCAGAGTCTAATGAAAGAAGAGTTAATGGTGGTGCTTTTTTCTCTTTTCATCATTGCTGTTTTGGGCATCTGCAGCATTTAGTGACGGATGCCTTTCAGCGAGTATTCTTGTGATGTTAGCATACCCTGCTAGACCGAGATATTGTTCAGTTTGGCTCACTGAAGTCCAGGGGCCTCATTGATCAAGCTTGCTTACGCATAAAACGGGGTCGGAAAACTGCGTAAGCAACTTTCCACGCAAACTTTGGGATTTATGAAAGAAAATTTAGCGGAAAAATGTGCACAACTTTAAGTTAAGACCTGGCTTACGCACATTTTGGACATGGAGAGCACCTGCAGTGCTGCTGCTGAGAAGGATACAATTATGAAATCCTGCAGCATTATCACTTGTACTGCTTTGTGCGCACACAGAACAAGACCCCACACATGCACACACACACACACAATTACACTCACACATGCGCGCACACTCACACACACAGCCTGAAGCGCAGAATACGGAATGCAGAAAATCAGCAGATTGAGACAGAATGTCATGCATCTGTGACAGTGTGTGTGTCCTGTCACTGTGATCCGATTGATCATGCGCCCTGTCTACTTGTGCAAGGTAGATCTCTGTTTGGCTGACTGGTTAGCATCCATGACTTTTACCCGGGAGTCTGGGGATCGAATCCTGATTGGATCATTTTTTTTATATTCGCCACAGATCTCTCTGAAGAACTCGGCATTGATGGCTTCAGCAACGCTGTGCCACTCCGTGGATTTTCTCTTCCTTGTTTAGCAAAAGCACTTCCTTTCATTTCTCCACCTCACCTACAAGTACCTGAATTTCTGCTCGTGAAATAGCGCTTCCTTGATCTGCGGTCGTGATCGAAATGCTGCAACAAGCCAGCTTATGTATATGCATGAGATCCACAAGGCACTTTGCGTTGACTATTTATGGCAGTAAGTGGGCGTGGTGAGGGCAGGATGTGACTAAAATGCAGCTGAGAAACATTCTAGATATTTTCTGATTTATGAAGCGGAGATTGCATGCAGCTGTGCATACTCCATGTTTGATAGATCACAAACCTACTTGGCGTAAGTAAATTATTTTTGCTGAGCTTAAGTACGGTTTTAGTAAGGATTCTACGCAATGTTTGATAAATGAGACCCCTGTGCTATAGTGGGCCATCTCCCTAGAGCTTACATCTTGTGACATGAATCTGTCCTCGGTGAAAGCTGGAAAATGCACAGTGTGTACATTTATTAAGACTTATTTAAAGAGTTGTATTTATACTATAATGGACCTCCTCCACTGTTATGTGTGTGCATGTGTGTGTGCATGCATATGTTATCTCTCAGGTTTTAATAGATAAATAAAGTTTATGTTTTATGTTTATTCATTTTAAGTTAGTAAATTAGCACTTCTGGAGTGCAAAGATCTTTTCAGCACCAAAGTTCTGACCCGCCACATAAATCCCCTCCATGCTGTTTGCCTCCTCCTTCAGTTTGAATCCAAACCCAAACAAGGACCAAGTGATCTACAGCATAAGCTAACAAAACACAGCCTAAACTAGAAAGTGAATAAACACAAAGGTGAAAATATTTTCTTCTGAGGACAAACTGTTCTTTTATGGCAGCTTTGGAGCAAACAGGCTCATCTAAAAAGGAAAAGAATGCTTCTGTTGTCCACCTGGTTTCCATCTCCTGAGCTGAAGGGTGGGCCTGCTTTTTCACTGGGCTCTTGGTCCAGCTGTTTATTGTCCAAACGTGTTTAAAGATCTTAGAAAACAATTTTCTCTTCAGCAACAATTTCCCCATTAGCTTACCAAAATAAGATCATAAAATCAGTTGTTTCAATGGTCTAAACTAAGGTTTTATTTTTGGTATAAACAACACTCCCCTCATGATACGTTTTATTTATCAACTACTCACTGAGATGCCATCAACTTTGTCCTTCATGATGAAACAGAACAGCTTTTAAAACAGCAGGCATATGCTGCGATGAAACATGGAAAAGGAATAAGCAGAGAAGTTACTGAGAGCAACTTGAGCGCTGCAGAAAACATCTCGGCTTTGAAGATGGAGCTTTCTGCAAAAATAAAAACATCCCTGCTCTCACAAACTGGTCAGTGCACTGTTTTTGTTTTCTTTCTGTAAAAGATAGAATAAATACATATGTTTATGGTTTTGACTTACAATGTGAATGTTAAACATAATATTTAAAGGATTGACAGGTGAACAGCTAGTCACAGTGCTACACATCTGCAATTTCAACAATTATTCAAGCAGTTTTAGACAACTCCGAAAATCCATTCAAAAGTATAATGTGCGATAAATCAGCTTTTGTCAACATTAAACGTCAGTAAACAGAAAATGACGTTACATCACCTAACTGACTACGGGTATTAAGACACCCCAACATATTGATCATTTTCAGATATTCTTACATCAAAACTGCAACCATAAATATTCATAACGAAAGCTGCTGCAAAGAAAAGTTTGTGGCTGTCCCCCCAGTTTGGACTTTAACCTGGGTGAGGCTGATAGGGTGGAGGATAAGTGTCAATTCTTATTCAGAATAAAGAGAGGGGGAGTGGACAGCCGGCGAGACGGTGAGAGAGACAGAGAGGGAACTGGAGTGTGTCCTTCTCTGTCTTTGTGAGGTGTCACAGGTGGAAACATCATTTCCTGGGAAGCTCTGACACAGGCTGTCAACCAGAAAGAACAGAAAAGGACTGCAGACAAACATACACACTGCCATTATCCACATCCACAAAATACACACTACTACACAGTCACTCTGAGTCTCACGAGTGTTTAGATACACACTGGCTGGTAAACAATTTCACAAATTAACATATAAAGTGGAAAAGGTCCACAAAGACGTGAACAAACAAACTTTGCAAGCAGACGCCATACTTCAGTTGACTCCCTAATAGTCTCCATCATCAGCAGTGTAAATAAGAATGGGAATGTTTTTCTACATCAGGTTAATAACACACCTACATATATTTAGTCTGTACACATTTCCTGTTTGACCGATCTGAAATATACATGATGGTTAGTAGTGACTTAGCGCTCAGGTACACATTTCCACCCTCCAGCCTGATGAATACTGAGCAAGTCTCTTTGGGACATCACTGCTACAAACGTGTCATGCATACTCTCGTGTCTGCATTCCCTTCTCTGTGTTTATACGGCTTGGTGCATTTTAAATGTAGTATGCATGTCAACTGCAAATTCAGAAAGATTTTTGTAACCATTTCATTGACACGAAAGTAGCAGTTCCCACACTGTCAACACAGTCATCTACCCGAGGTAAAGGCAACAAATCAGGTACCGTAGCTGCATTTAATTTACGGTAATCCGTAACAAATCGATAGGCCACAAGATGGCCTCAATGGCTTCTACCTCATCTGTCTCCCGGTGCTCAGCTGTGGGCAATCTGACAATCATCTGACAATCACCTGAGCAGCTGTTTAAAGCTTCTCTCTTGCAATCAGTCAGGGAGAAGGTCCAAGGGTGGAGTAGACTGGCAACAGTTTATTCTGCTCTCTTCTCCTCGGTCGCTTCCTTTGATGAAATTCGGTTTGCTCACTAGTTGATAACTCGTTTTGGAATTGGGATTTCGGATTAAGATGATTTGGTATTTTGACTTCGGACCGACTATTTGACCTCGATTTAGGGTCTCCCCTTTTGTATTTAGATGTTAACATTAATACTATCGGTTGTTTATCCCCATCCCCTTCTGGGTTGGCATTTTTCGTTTCTTCTCTCGAATATCTGCATTAGTTTTGTATATAGTATTGCTTTTTAGTTCCTTGTAAATATACCATTTTTGTAATAAAAGTCTTGGTTTTAAGCGACTCTGCATTTTGTTATTATTTAATCCTCACACCACTTTTATTACTCCCCTCCTCATCTCTCCTAGAGAGCCGGGGACGTAACAATTTGGGAGTTTGCCGCAATGACATTTTAAAATATCTGTAATTCACACTGATGCCCACCTATATACACGTAGTTTGGGTGTTATTGCTGATGAACCATCACTAAATTGATTGGGGGGAGTTCCTCTGGGAGGATGTTTAGGTACCATTCTTTATTCGTGGCTATTCTGAGGCTAAACTGTAAGTGAGCCCACGTCCTTGGCTGAAAAGCACCTCACACACAAATGGTCTAAGGATTCTTTACAGTTTTACTGATGGGAGCATTCACCTTTTATGTGCTGTTGATTGATTCTAACCTGGATGCCATCATTTCTGATTAAGTTGTCCTCTGGTGAAGAACCAGTCCCACAGCTGGATCAGCTTTAGGGGATGGTCTTGATGCTGCCGGGCTGCCAAAAAAAAAAAAAAAAAAAACTTAGGCAGCAAGCATTGTGACCTTTGCAGTGTACCAAAAGGCCAAGTATTTCACTAAAATGACCAAAAGTTAACTTTTAATTTGCAGACCCAAACTACTTCTTCATACGGGTCAATCTGTCACCGTGGTGCCAATATGACAAGATGAACGGTTGTGCCACATCATATCTGTCTGGTCTCCAAACCAGAAAAGCACTGGTCAACGACCTTGTTATTGAATAAGGGAGCCATAATGAGTCTTTCTGCTAGCTCCCTTACCTTAGCTGGAAACCCAAGATCTCATGCAGAAGACGAGACTTTTACTTTCTAAATAAAGCTTTTCTTTCTTGTCCTAAATATATATTTTTAAAAACCTCATATATGGTAAATGGCCTGTATTTGATATAGCGCCTTCTAGAGTCCTGGAACCCCCCAAGGCGCTTTACAACACAATCAGTCATTCACCCATTCACACACACACATTCACACACTGGTGGGGATGAGCTACAATGTAGCCACAGCTGCCCTGGGGCGCACTGTTGGAGGCGAGGCTGCCGAGCACTGGCGCCACCGGTCCCTCCGACCACCACCAGCAGGCAATGTGGGTTAAGTGTCTTGCCCAAGGACACAACGACAGCGACAGACTGAGCGGGTCTCGAACCTGCGACCTTCCGATTGCGAGGCGACCACTTAACTCCTTTGCCACCCTCGCCCCGATATAATTGTATTCTGTTGAATGATCAATTTGTTTTAAATCCAAAGTGTTTGATTAAGTGTCCTATACTTTATATTAGTCAATGATGGGTTAAAATTAATATTTTTTCTGTAATGATCAGATCTTAAATGACACCAGATCAGTAATTGTTGATTTTAATAAATTAATGTCAGTATGAACACAATAATATCTGCATGGTGGTGCAGTTGTTAACACTGTTGCCTCGCAGCACGAAGGTTGCAGGTTCGAAACTCGGCTGCAGCCTTTCTGCGTGGAGTTGCGTGTTCTCCCCATGCATGCGTGGGTTTCCTCCGGGTACTCCGGTTTCCCCCATGAATCACAACAGGCCCTATAGGTTATAAATTGTAAGTTGCTTTGGATAAAAGCGTCTGCCAAATAAATAAACATAAACATAATATCACTATATTATTTTTAAACAAACATTTTTGCTCCACATATCTGTATAACATTTTCGCTTCACACTGGGAGTTAACCTGAGTGAGGGAGTGACTCTCTGAAGTCTTTGGTAATGCCTTTAAACTTGTCAATTTCTGATTTGTCTACATTTGTCAACGTACAGTTGATAAAAACAGGTATCACTTCCTGATCCCTCAGTTCTCCAGCTGCCTCCCGGTTTGGCCAACCGGGTGAGCCAATCACTTTGGAACCATCCTTTCTTTTGACCCAAACTCAAAGCCTCTCTGCAACGCTTGCAAGTGTATCAGATGCAAACCAGATATGCCAGTTTCCTGCCGTCACCTAGAGGGTATCTCAGACAAGACAGGTCGTTGTCTGAGCTGAGCTATGAGTTCCCAGTTGCCCAGAGGTCCACACTACCGGCAGTGTCCATATCGACCTCTTAACCCCCTGGATCGCACGAAGACCTTCAACACAAAGGGTGTGTAGACTCGGCACAAATGACGTGGATGGTTTTCTGAATAATCTCTAGCTTATTAAACCATAGAGCCGAAATTATTTTACAACCCAGACATCACAAGATCTCTCAGAAACTTAAGTTTTTGCTACAAACATCTAGCCTATTTCATTCATTGTCTGTTATCTTGTACAACCATCATTTCATTCATACTTTGTCACGTGTAATCACTAGTTTAGAAAAAAATAATTAAATAAATTTTTATAAACTATAATCTCAACTCTGTCTGAATTCATATGAAGTGTGTGTTCCCTGAATAGTCGAAGAACCTAAGGCAATATTAACTCAAATATTCAAAGGCCAATCAGATTGGCAATTCATATTTATATGGAATATCACATCTTATTGCTCATTTAATAAATGTAGCACATCCAAACCGCTACACCTTTAATATTTGTGGTATTCTCTGAAATTTTGATAACTGCTGTATAACATGTCTCCACCATCTACTGTCTGGTGCATCTCTGCACCAACTTAAATGAAATGCTGTTCTGCACTGAAGCAAGCTTCAAGCTCTCTGGTGCAGCTTTCATCAGCCCAGCCATGCAGTCAGCTGAATCAGCTTCCGTAAACCTCAAAAGGACCATTTCAGAAGCACCTGACTGGGAAGTGCTCTCTACCTTCCCTCCTTCTTGAAACATAAAAATAATGTACAGAAGCTTGTGCACCAGCCAATCAGAATAAGCTGGATCTCCTTAAAAGTATTTTTAGGTTGAGGTTTAATTATTTATAAATATTTTTTAATGTGTTGGTACTTCAAAAAAAGAGAGAAAGTTAAAAACAGACAGAGGTTACCAGGGTAATTATGAGCACTAAAGGGCTTTTAACGCAAACCACTTTGCAACAAGGTTGATGTACAGTTTGACAAATTCAACTTCCTGAGAGAGACAAAGATGGGGCCACTGATGTAAAATTCAAGTGAAAGCTGTGGTTTTTCCTGTGAGCAAAGCGGAGCTTTGGTTAATTTTAGATGATGAGTGGAATGCAAGTGGAGAGGAAAGCATCTGCTCAGAATTGGCAAAATTGCATTTTAAAAGGTAAAATTGGGGAACTGTATGATTCGTACGGAGCAGGCCCTCGTTTGAAAACAGGACAGAGCCATGATCATGGGCCAAAAACGCCATTCAATGTGTGAAATTACTGTAGGTGTTTGCAATCAAAATTGTTAAATGTGTGGTTTACTCATTTATTCAATATATTTCCAGTGTTCTCTAGTGTAAATCAATGCCTAATGAGTCATTAAAAAAAGCTGGTGTTCCCGTTTTGAGATGCAGAAGTTTGCTGGTGCAGAGGTGGGCTGAAAACAGTAGAATTACTAATTATTATCTATGATATGCACACACCTCGCTACGGATTGGCTAACAGAACACATTCAGCCATCTTGCAAAGTCACCATCACCAACACACTCTTCGCTCTCTCTCCTCATTGAAATAATTTATTTAAGTCTTCCTGTGGGCGGGCCATAAATGCAGATTCACAGTGTGATATCACAGTGTGAGGATTTTCAAATCCCAGCGTTTCACCATCTATTTTCTATCAGAAGCTAATGCAGGATATAGGTGTAAGAGACTGTTTGATGTTCAGCCTGCATGAAAAACTCAGAGTGATTGATTATAATAATAAAAAATAACATATATATTTTTTTCAGTCAACCATACCTTTAACGAAGGCTTTTGCAGTGGTCATCAAGGCTCTTAGATCCAAAATTATTGAAATAGTATCACGTTGTGCACAAAATAAGAGTGTTGGAGAAAGATTTCCATTTCAGGGGGTTCCTAGAAGGAAATTATTAATCAGTAGAACATCAGTACTTGGTGCTGGGCTTTTGGTGGCTAGAAAAGGGCAAATTAATTGCACTTAGAAAAGGCATGCAAGGTTTGGAATTGCAGTGCGATTGTTCCACATTTCTTTACAAAATATAATTGATTAGTTGCTCCTCTACTTATGATAGCTGCTGCAGTTATTATTGGATATAGATTCCGAAAAAGATTTTGTTTGCAAGATTTCTAGCTTAGATTGGCCTAATGATGTTTTACTGTACTGTAAAAAAGTTCAATTTCAAGTTTATCTCAGACCCTTACACAGTGGGAACAGTAAGTATTTGAAACACAGCCAATTCTCAAGTTTTCCAAATTACAAATTCTGGAGGTCTGTAATTTTCACTGTAACAGTGTGATTTTCTGATTCTTGTTTGTTTTGTTTTTTTTAAGATTCTGTATCCCAAGGTTTAGGTGTACTTACTATGAATATTAGGCCTATGCATCTTTAGTAAGAGGGGAAAATAGAAGGATTGGTGGTGTATCAAACACATATTTTTCACACTATATAAATAAGTTCCGATATGGCTAAAAGCATCTTACCTCTGGACTGTATGTGACACAGTTTTAAAATGATAAACCTGTTGGTATTTCTGTAGAGGGAGGGAATAAGAGCAATGGGACCTCTTTGCCAAGGCCTGTTTATCCAATGGAAATAGTCGGCATGGGCCCAGGGGCCCGCGCCCACTAGTGGCCCATGTGAGCAGCCCAAGGAAGGGGAACAAAAGAGGTCTAACAGAAAAGCATCAGCTACCAGCAGAAATATTTTTTTATGTTTATTAACAAAACTACGCAGTACAAAACTTGGCGTTGCTGTGCAGTGGGACATTTTATGAGGGAAGTTCATGTTTGCACTCAAATGTCTCTAGAGTCTCAGAAGTACACATCGTAACTCCGTCACTGGATTAGTGCTCTGCTCTTCCTACACTTTGTTTATTTTTCCTGTTGGTGGTGCATCCTGGTGGAGGCTCTTACATGCCATCATTCACTGTGACTTTGACAATGTTCTTCAAACTATTATTTTCGGCATCTATTCCTACCTCAGTCCACTGCAAATGTATTGAATAAATGAGTTTCCCTCACATTTTAAAACAAAACATTTTAAAATGAATAAATGGGTAATTTGTATTTGCCAGCATTAGGTGATTTTGAACATAGAATATAATAGAATAGAATTCAACTTTCTTGTCATTGCACATGTCACAGGTATATGGAAACGAAATGCAGTTTGCATCTGTCCAGAAGTGCTTTAACAATTGTACAGAATATTTATTTACACAGACTTATACAGTAGTGCAGTTAAGATCAGTGAATTATGTGAATAATTTCTACAGGTATGGGACATTTGACCCATGTCAGGAGGCAGAGTTCAGGAGTTTGACAGCTGTGGGGAAGAAGCTGTTCCGGTACCTGGTGGTCTTAGACCGGAGGCTCCTGTAGCGCCTCTCAGAAAGCAAGAGGGTGAAGAGCCTATGTGATGGGTGACTGGGGGTCTTTCCCAACCCTTTTCAGACACTGTTTCCTGTAGATGTCCTTTATGGCAGGAAGTGGTGCTCCGGCGATGCGTTGGGCAGTTTTCACAACATTCTGCAATGCCTTCCGGTCCAAGGCAGAGCAGTTCTCATACCAGACTGTTATACAGTTGATCAGGATGCTCTCGATGGTGCAGCGATAGAAATTCACCAGGATGTCTGAGGACAGGTGGTTCTTCCTCAGACTCCTCAAAAAGAAGAGGCGCTGGTGAGCCTTCTTGACCAGCTTGGAGCAGTTGGTCGTCCAGGTGAGATCCTTGGAGATGTGGACTCCCCGGAACTTGAAGCTGCTCACATGCTCCACAACTGTCCCCTTAAGCCGGGCGTACACTGTGTGACTTTTTCACTTTTTTGAGCCGATTTTCCAGTCGTGCGAGAATCCACGAGATCGGGGCGAGTTTTGCGCCGAGTGGTCGTGTAGTGTACAGGGGGTTACGAGAGGCGATTAACACCACGTGACCAGCTGCCGATCAGCAGTCGTGAGCTCGCACGGACTTCTGGCGTGTTTAAAATTTCGCTCGTCCCTCGTGAGGGTATCGCACTGTTGAAGCGGCGCTGCGAGCAGCTGCGACCCAAAATGTGTCAGAACCGCTCACGGCGCATGTGCAATCCTGCATCAACGCCGCTCGCTATTTCCCTAATAACACACGCTGTTCGTTTTTGTTTCTACGCGTTTTTTTACTCAAAAAGATTGTCAAGAAAGCGTGTTTGTCGTGTTCATGTCAAATTAAACTGATCACAAAACACAGATTTACTTTCTTTATTTCATTTAACAGGCTATTATTAGCATATTTTTAGGGCCGACGTGTTGCTACCAGACGTACAGTGTGAGCAGTCAGGTCGCATCCGAGAACTGGGTCGTGCAGTGTGAGCACATGACTCGTGAGATCTGCTCTGCGAGGAAGTCGTACAGTTTGAGCTGAAGCTGAACGCTGCGAGTGAAAAAGTCGCACAGTGTACGCCCTGCTTTAATGTAGATGGATGGATGTGGGTCAGCATTCCTCCTGTAGTCCACGATGAGCTCCTTGGTCTTCTCAGTGTTAAGCAGCAGGTTTTTTGAGTTGCACCGCTCAGCCAGACAATCCACCTCCCCCTGTAGGTGGCCTCATCGTTATCCCTGATGAGGCCAATCACCATGGTGTCATCTGCAAACTTAATGATGGTGTTAGAACCACTGGCAGGTCTGCAGTCATGGGTGAAGAGGGAGTGGAGGAAAGGGCTCATCACACACCCTTGTGGTACACCGATGTTCATTGTAATTGTACATGAGCAGTGGTTATTCAGCCGGACATGTTGGGGGCAGTTGGTCAGGAAGTCCAGTTACCATTTGCACATGAGGGAACTGATGCCCAGGCCTATCAGTTTCCTGATAAGTTTTTAGGGGTGGATTGTATTGAATGCTGAACTAAAGTCTATAAACAGCATTCTGGCATAGGTGTTATTGTTGTCCAGGTGTGAGAGAACAGAGTGCAGTGTGATGGAGACTGCGCCCTCTGTGCTCCTGTGCTGGCGGTATGCAAACTGGTGGGGGTCCAGGGTGGAGGGGAGACAGGATTTGAAGTGTGCTAGGACCAGCTGCTCTAATCACTTTGTGATGATGGGGGTGAGTGCTACTGAGTGGTTGTCATTGAGGCTAGTTGGGTTGGAGTTTTTGGGTATCAGGACGATGGAGGTGGATTTGAAGCAGGCCGGTACCACAGCGTGGGCCAAGGACAGGTTGAATATGTCTGTCAGCACTCCTGCAAGCTCCTCAGAACATGCTCTGAGAACACGCCCGGGGATGCCATTAGGACCTGCAGCCTTGTGGACATTGATCCTGCTCAGCACCACTCCTACATCGGTGGGGGAAAGAGTCAGAGGTTGGGGGTCTGGCATCATGGCTGCTGAGGTTGTGATTGTGGGGTTCCATCACTGAAAACACGCATAAAAGTTGTTGAGCTCGTGGAGGAAGGAAACATCACAGGATGCGGGAGAGGATTTGGTGGTCCAGTAGTCTGTAATGGTCTGGAGTACTTGCCACATGCGTCTGGTTGAAACCTTCTTTTTCTAATGATGTTTGGCTTTTTTGATACCCTTCTTTAGATTAGCCCTGGCTGTACTGTAGGTGTGTGCATCTCCTGACCTAAAGGTGGTGATGCGGGCCTTCAGGAGGAGACGTACATCCCAGTTCATCCAAGGCTTCTAGTTGGGGTGCATGGTGACCCGTTTCTGAGTGGTGATACTGCCTGTTGTTTTGGAGATGAAGTCCAGTACTGGTCCAGGTCTGTGTGGCTGAACATATTCCAGTCTGTGTTTTTAAATCTGTCTTGGAGCACTGTGTCTGTCCCTTCTGGCCACAGTTTAGTTGTCCTCACAGCAGGTTTCACACATTGGATGAGTGGTGAATACCGAGGTGTGAGGAACAGGGAAAGATGGTCCGATTGTCCAATGTGAGGAGGGGTGTTTCTTTGTAGGCTCCAGCCAGGTTGGAATAAATATGGTCTAAAGTGTTGTCTCCTCTGGTGTGACAGGAGACATGTTGGTGGAATCTGGGGAGGACTGTCTTTAAGTTGGTGTGGTTGAAGTCGCCAGCAACAATAAAAGCAGCCTCGGGGTGTTTATTCTGGTGTTTGTTAATGGCTGCAGAAAGTTCTTTCATGGCCTTAGCATTAGTGTCTGCATTAGGTGAGCAGTGGCTCTCAGTAGTAGTGGAGTTCATGCACCAAGCATTGTTAATATAAATGCACAAACCCCCACCTCTGGTCTTGCCGGAGTCGTCTGCTAGCCTGTTGGCTCGGTGTGTGTATCGTCCTGCTAACTCAATAGCATTATCCGGGTAGCTGTTGTTCAACCAACCATGTTTCGGTAAAACATATGACATTTGAGTCCATTGTCCATCTGTTGTTAGTGATGGAGAGCCATACCTCATCCATTTTGTTTGCCAGAGAACAGACATTGGCGAGGAAAATACTGGGTAAAGGCAGCCGTGTGGTGTTAGCTTTAGCTTAGCCCGTATCCCTCCGTGCCTACCTTGCCTTTGTTTACGTTCTCGGCGCCGTCTGCGTGCACTTCCGCCCGGCCGGGGAGAGTGGGCAGCCTCCGGTGTTCTGGAGATCTCTGGGATGAGTCGGAGATCGGCGATAAAACTGATGGGTCCAGATGTCCAGAAGCTCTTGTCTGCTGTAGGTCAGTGACGCACAGCAATTCTGGATGAATATTCTGTTTAAAAGTAGATTAAAAAACGCTAAATAGCAGATTCTGGAGAGACACTGAGCCTTGCGTTGTTCACACGCTGCCTTTGCAATCCAAGGCAACATGTTACCTTATTCAGCCCTAAAAGATAAAAATCAAACAAAGAAGGGTGCAGCACTGTGACTTAATCAAAAGTGACAGGATCTTCTGGCTTGGCTCCGTTCTCTGGCCAAAACAGCTGTTTTCATCTTCCGTTTATTCCAGATTCACATGCTGGGCCTTGAGTGATTACTCTGCATGTATGGCGCTAAAGCAAAGGCTGTGCTAAAATGGGTGGGACTGTAATTTAATCTGAATTCCCACTAAGTGAATTGACACCTCTGCAGGGCTGTCCTTCTGAACCTGCACATTTAGCACCAGTGTAGTTAAAAGACAAACTGGATGCTTAGCACTTGTGAGCCTAATTGCTCTCTCAAACAGATGCTGTATATCTCCAATACCTGTGTCACAGAGCTGTGCATGCTCCCCCTTGCTGGCTCGCCCACTTCCTCGCTATGTCTGTTCATGTAACCGAGAAATACAACACTAGCAAGAAGGAATTAAATCTAAATTCAGGGTGAAAACACATCCTTTCTAGCCTGCGCCAGCTCAGTCATGCTCTGACAAATGGCATTTGCAGAGGTAGAAGAGTAGAGGGCAAGCAAGCAAGGAGGGGAAAAAAGAGCAAGAGGATGATGAATAATACATCTGTGCTGTCATTTCTCTCTTCCCGCTCCGCCTCATTCTTCCTGTGTCATCTGGAGTTGGTCCTGTGAGGCGCTCTGATCTTAGTTAGGATTGTCAGGTATGGTCGACGGCAAACTGACAGTTTGACGTCAGCCCCTCTGTGACACGTGAAGCAGCTACTTTGTTAAATAGGGCTGACATGATAAATAAGAATTGTTTGCATGCAAACAAGTGCCAACAGTTCTTTTTAAATGGAGCTGGTTCTACGGAAGGCTGCTTGAATGAACCTCTGCTCCAAGGGTTACCTTTTCTGATGAATATTTACATTTCCATAAAAAAAGACAATTCAATAACCTTTCTGGTGTGATTTTAGTTGAGATAACGTACAGCCATGAATAGTATAATAGACACAGGGACAATCATTTCATGCATGTAACATTTGTTCGAGTGCATTTGCAAATAACGCTCCGCCATCCCATCCTCCTTTTCCACATTTTCCTCAGATTTTTTTTAATTAAGATCCAGACAGAGATATAGATGATCTTAAAAGGAGTGCACTAAAGTGGGTTGTGCTTTGTATTGCTCCAGACATATGGTGTTTGGGGGGAGCTGAATGAGAATTGAGTGGCCATGACCCTGGAGCACTCTCACCTCGCTGGGGTGTCACACATCTAGGCCAGAGCCCATCTTCCTAATTATAGAGTATTCTGCAGAGGTGGAGGTGTCCTTGATTAGAACAGACATTGAAATGAAAGATTGAAGTGGTGTGCCTGCGTGCACAAGTGTGTGTGTGTGTGTGTGTGTGTGTGTGTGTGTGTGTGTGTGTGTGTGTGTGTGTGTGTGTGTGTGTGTGTGTGTGTGTGTGTGTGTGTGTGTGTGTCTGTGTGTGTGTGTGTGTGAGTATTGAAAGTCGATGGTCGTTATCTGAAAGTAAATGATGAGGTTTGTGGTTGTGTGAATATGATTTGGTCAATTTTAGTTTTCGACCATGACCCCATCCACTTGTCTGACTTGGTGTTGGTGGCCAATGAATCTGAATGTAACTATGTATTCTTGCTGTAAAAGTGATCCCTTTGTGGTTACAGTACAGCGATAAATAATCTGTTTTATTTTCTGCTTGTCTCTATTAGCTCTCTGAGCCCGGATGCGGACCCTGACATTTCATTCCAGAGGGAAGGCTTCGGCCGCCAGAGTGTATCCGAAAAACGCGTCAAGCAGTACGACAATGCTGCTCAGCTGGATATCATCAAAAATCGCAAATCCAAGAGCATGGATCTAGGTACGTTTTAACCATGTTTCAACCAGTATTGTCCCATTCAATATCTCCAAACTGAACAGAGTCCTTCACGATGAACCATCTACTAATACACATTCTCAGCATTGTGCTTGCCTTGTCAAAATCTTGCAGACTGCAGAGCAATCATACACAAATGTTATGAAAACCAACAGTGACTGTAACTAAGAGGGAAGAGTGATCACCTGCCAATCTAAAGGCTGATGATTTGATTCAGGTGTCTCCATCACATTTAAAGTGTCCTTGAATAACACACTCCACCCCGTGTAGCCGCTCTGATTTGCAAAAACAGAAAATAAGTGTGACGTTAAAGGATGGTGGACTTGTATTGAAATTTAACACATTTTACAAAAAATATGTAAACTAATATAAAAGAAATGCAACAAGGAATCATTGCATACATACAATATAATTTAAATTAGGGAAAATCTCTGAAGGACTGAAAGGTTGTAAGAGAGATGGAGGGAAATTGAATAGAATTAAATAAAAAGTGTTTAAGGTATAAAATATTATTACCCTAAAGGAAAAGCTGAGGATCTTTTTCTTCCGGGTGGATCATATAAACCATTGGTACGCATACCTGTCAATCTTTCTGGTGAACCATTCACACGAGGCCGTCGTCGTGCGTGCTTGTTGCTGGGTAGTTTTCACGTCCTGCGCATGCACAAAGCGAAGGTTGGGCTCCCCACAGATGCCTCTGTTGCAGAATTTCTGCTTGACGGGTGATCTAAAGTTCATCATTCTATTTGGAGAAATTGGTTTCAGATTACTGCTCGATACTAGCTGCAAGGCCGGCAGCTACTTGTAAACAGAGCGTGCACGAGGATAGCGTTCTCTCTCATGCGCATTTTTATTTATTTATTTTTTTAATTCAGAAAGGGCGGTCCTTTCCTGACATTCACAAACATTCTTCGCCATACTTGTAAATATACATTTTAAAAGATAAAAGATGTTTAATGAAAATATTCAAACTAGGAAGGTGAAACACATTTTCCTATTTATGTTGAAGGGAAGTATTTTGTTTTAATATAAGATGAGTAAAACTACCTTAGAGATTTTAAGCACATTGCTCACAGCATTTGTGTTGGTTAGGGTCACCTTGATCCCACTTGGATGGGAGACGTCTTTCTTTCACCTCAGAGTTGGGTTATATTGCAGTAATGCTAAAGTCAGTCCATAGAGTAGGTCAACATCACAGACTGGGGGCTGAGTGGCCCCACATCAATAAGATACCAGTGAAGAATGCATTTAATGAGACCAAATTTTTAATTGCAACAAGCATGCGATGCTAATGCTAGTACTTTAGATGCTTAATACATTTCCTCTTTCAGAATCTCACCCATATCATTTTAGGCCTGCACTTACCCAAAGCTAGAGCATTGGGTTTCATTTTGTTTTGCATAACAACGGTTTGTATTTCATATTTTTGCTGCAAACAGAGCTGGCTGTAGCTGAGAACAGGAAGAGAGTGAAACAAACAGGAAGTTGAGATGACTTCGTGACTGTTTGGTGTAAATGCATGCTTTATCAAGCATTTCATCAAAAAAGCTTCTTAATTGTTTCAAAGTGGAATACGCCTTTATGTGTGGATCAGACTAGTTTCAGATGCTGCGTAGGAAAGTGTTCCATCTGCTCATAAACGCTGCCAGTCTCATTGCATTACTAGAATTATTGATCTCCAGTTATTTGTAGAAATATTAAGATTCATCTGTTTATGAGTGTGTAATTAGAAATCATTCAAAGCAGCTTTCCATCCTGTGGTTTAAATCTGAAATAGCGTAACCCTATAACCGCGCTACTTTGTTTCCATGTTCACATTTATTTATTTATTTATCTGTCATTTTTATCATGTTTGATGTGCCTGTCATTATTGAAACATGCTAAACTTCTCTGCAGCTGAATTCCTTTTAAATGTGAAGCAAGATTGAGGGAACAAGGAAAAGTAAAGGAAGAGATTTGAGGGATCCCAGCTGGCAGGATTAATACGCTGTCACATTCCAGACGTGCTTCCTTGTAAGCCTCATGATGGACAGGCCCTTACATACGGTGTTAGATCTTTTCTGCTTACATCACCATATCTGTCCTTCAAATCCCAACACCATCTCTTTTTTCTTTATGTAATGACACGGCAGATCACTAAATGCACACACGTTTATGCGTGATCCTTAACACCATCAGATGGGATAAGGTGCAGCTTGAGGACCACTGGAGGTCAGCATCCATCCTAAGAACAGCCCATCAATATGAAACATCGTCCCATTCTTTTGTCATCACTAGTCGTTCATTAATCTTGACCTCTCATGATGCAAATAGCACAGCATTTTCAGGTAATTGCTGCATATTTACACGAGTATTTTTACATTGCACAGTGAGAGTTTTGTTACTCTGAATGGAGACAAATGTGAGATCCCGTGCTATTGTCCTCAATCAGGGTGCAAAGTGAAGAAAATCCTCAAAAATCATGGAAGTATTGAGGGCTTAAGAGGGCTGGGCAAGTGTGTGGTGTTTTAAATAGGTAGATGTCCGTTGCCAAACGGCCTCTCCAGCTGATGTCTCAGTAGAAAATTTTTGCTGTTTTTTTCCCTTCTAAATGGAGCATATTAGGTTGCATTCAGCCTATTAAATTATAACAAAACGATCTGATAACTGCATCTGAAGCACTAATGAACATATCTGATGTTCAAGTGGATCATTTAGAAGAACAACAGTGCTATGTTCCCAAGGCTGTGGCATTTCAAGATAAATTAACAAACCAATCGGACCTCCTTTCCTTCTTAAACCCCCGCTGTTGCTTTGTTGATCAGAAAGTTAAATTAAACCTAATTTTCATAGTTTATTGGATTTAATAACAGTGCAGTAACCATTAGTTCTGTTCAAAAGAAAATACGTTTTTGGGCACGCTCAGCCTCCGGAGGACATCCTCTGTCTGGATCATGATCCACTGCTAGCAGGAACATAATTGCACAACTGACCCCGGAAGCTTCCCTTCCATCGCCATACCTGCATGTGCCCTTCTTACGACCACCTCTGAGGTTATTTTTAACACAATTACCCTTTTAGCACCCAGCTTAAAACTCCGAACCTTGAATAAATTATGTGTAATGGAGAGCCTGTCCGTACACAGATCTTTACATGCAAGGACCTGTAGTGAGTAATGGCTAGTACGCATCATTTTAGCTGCTCTAATTATACTACCAACTCATGTCTCTAATAACTGCTCCTTATTTATTCATGGAGTTTGCCATATCTCCTCAGTGATGCATAATGGCTGTGGCTCGCCTCCCGTTATGTGTCCTTGTCCTTAAACTGGATGAGCGGCACTCCGTGCTGGCTAATATTGTTGGTAACCACGATGAATTTCAAGGTGCACTTCCCTTCTGTTTGCTCTGATTGTCGTTTTTTTTTTCTTCATTCCATTTTGATGGTTTTAATTTCTCCTCCAGACGTGTTGGGAGTGGCAAACTCCTGGCTGTATGCAAAAGGGGAATATGCTTTTTCCGTCGTCTGAATAAGAAAGAGATGAAGAGAGGAGCGCTGGGGGTTTGTGTTGTGTGATAGGAATCACGTAATAGACTGGTATACAGAGAGCTGTCCGTCAAAGCCTCCCAGGAGGGTTGAGGCTGCCTCTGAAGAAAACAAAGGCAGGTTTGAGGCATTTGGGTCTATGTGTAAACTCTCCCTGTTTGCTTCACTCAACCATTCTCTTTGTGCCTTTGCTTTCCTCAGCCGTCCACCGTTCTGACTTGAAACAATGATGAGTGGGATTGTAGGGCAGAATACCAAGCAGCAGGATAATTCCCTGTACAAGTACACCATATGTCATTTGGGTTTTCTTGAACTGTTGAATGCTCTGGAACTCCTATTGTGGTGGACAAGATCCCTGGTTTATGTGTTCGCTCTTGGCAGTTGAAACAGTTGCTTTTAAAGTACAAGTTTACCTAGATGTATTTTTAATGTACAGGAAGGTGGCTGGAAGTTTGGTAACCTGGTGTAAAGGGCTGGGGCTCAGTAGTGATAAAACTGTGGAGGATTATCCTGACCCTCTTTGATCCACTGTGTGGTTCACTGAAAATTCATTTTTAAATGATCATTCCTGATTGTAACCAGTCGCATGTGTGCGACGGTAGCACAGGAGTTAAGTGCTCGCTCCGTAATCGGAAGGTTGCAGGTTCGAGCCCCGCTCAGTCTGTCGCTGTCGTTGTGTCCTTGGGCTAGACACTTAACCCACTTTGCCTGCCGGTGGTGGTCGGAGGGACCGGTGGCGCCAGTGCTCTGCAGCCTCGCCTCTGTCAGTGTGTCTCAGGGCAGCTGTGGCTACATCGTAGCTCATCCCCACCAGTGTGTGAATGTGTGTGTGAATGGGTGAATGACTGGTTGTGTTGTAAAGTGCCTTGGGGGGGTTCCAGGACTCTAGAAGGCGCTATAACAAATACAGACCTTTTACCATTTACAAGACAAAAGTCTTCTGCACCTATCTCCTGCATTAGCTTCTGATAGAAAATAGACGGTGAAACTCTAGGATTTGAAAGACCTGACAGATCTACGTCACACTGTCACTTAACATTTATGGACTCACTCATCTGGACTCACGACAGGGAACGCTGTTGTTGGTTTAACGTCTAGGAAACATAAGAGAGCGTAACGATTAGTAGATGCTAACCATTAGCATCAGCAACTTCACCACACGGCAAAACTCCTTCAGCCGTGTGTTATTTGTGGAGATAAAACATCAGCGTTGCAAAGCAAACAGTCAGTGGTAGTCGTGTTGTTGTTATCCAATCAGAGGTGAGATGTTCAAATATAAGGAAATAAGGCTCCAAAAAACTGGCATCTGAAGCTCTGCTGTGATGTGGCTCACATCTAATTCCTGGAAGTGGTGCACCAGTATATGTTTCCCTATAGACACAACTTGCAAGGTATTAATTCCTACTAGAGACCACTGCAGATGTATTGATTTAACAATTGTCCCACACCTTTAAAAATTCTTCTAAATCAAATAAAATGAAAATGTATTTATGAAGCGCTTTTCATGCAAATGCAGCTCAACGCACTTTACAATATTAAAAACAACCAGATAGCAGTTGGTTTCCCACCCCTCCCACACAGATTCACATAAGAGATCCCCTTTGTGTCTCCCTCCTCCCACCCTCAGTCCCATCCCAAGCAGATGCAACCCCCCCCCCCCCCACACACACACACACACACACACACACATGCATGCACGCACGCACAATGGAATTTGTATACTGTAACTTTATTTTCATATTTGATTCTGTTTGTATGAAGCTTCTGTTTAGTTTTAGCCACATCTACACTTTTATTTTAGAATACCCTGTTATCAGTGCTCCTCTACTTTTATTTTTGCCCTCTTGGTGTTGACATTTGTTGAAGCAATCATCAAAAACGCCCACTTCTGGTAAACGCAGCAAATAAACACGCATCCTAACCGTGCATCTGGAGAACACCTGACCTTTCCAGGAAGTATTATTGTATTGTCAGATGCAGCTTGAAGGTGCAAACATCTAACCTGAATAGGAATCATAACAGAATGGGTGGTTTTCTATACCGGATGGCCTTTTCAGAATCGATCTTGAGACAGAGAGACTTCATTTTCAAGGGTGTGTTAACACTGTACACAGTTAAAATGTTTACTCCTCTGGAAAGCCAGTGGCTAGCAGCTGACTTTTTGCTTAATTGACTTGTCTGACAAAAGATCTATTCATGACTTGTTTGTGTGAAACAAACTCCCAGTGAGGGTGTGCTAGAAACAAACAGAGCAGAACAAAGGACAAACATCTGGAACGTGCTGGTGAAAACTGGTTAATCACTAGTGAGAGGTCACAAGTTTAGCTGGTTCAATGATCAGGTAGGAGAAACAAAGGACTTCAGCTTACAAATGAGACACAACAGAAAATGTGTATCTATGGGGTTCGCTGATCATTTTCCATTTTTAGTCACTTCACATAGTCTTCAACCCATCTTCTAGGACTCAGGAATGCTCAGTGAGGGTCTGGTTTCCCCATAAAGCAAAGTGTTTTCCATCAGTTAGCAGGTTTGTTTTTCTTTTTGTTCAAAGTTCAGTGGTGATCACTGGCAGCAGTGGGACACGCATCATTTAGACCACCTTAAACATGACGTAGATCCTATTTCTTTTGTACAGCTGTGTGGTCTGGTTGATGATTCCCTGGTTGAGACCTTCAAAGTGTTTTCATGTGTGATTGAGTCAAAAAGCTTTTACAAATGGATTTAGTTAAAACAACAAAACTAACTTGAAGAAGAAGAAGAAGAAGAAGAAGAAGAAGAAGAAGAAGAAGAAGAAGAAGAAGAAGAAGAAGATATAATTCCTTTAGCACATCTCAAGATAAAAATCATGAGGTGCTTCACAAAAACAGAAAATGTAAAAAAGAATTTAGAAAATGGTTACAATATATTTTAAATTAGCCAAAAATAGGCAATTGTGATTTAAAAATGTTAAGAAAGAGAGAGAGTGAACAGGAAAGAGGGAAATCGGTAGATCCTGAGGAAGGTGGAATAGGTGGGGAGAGCAGAATAAAGAGAGAGTGGTGAAGAAGGTCACACAAAAGCCACTTTGAACAAGTGAGTTTTCAGCTGCTTTTTAAAGGAGAACACTGAGTCCACTGATCTCAGGCTCAGTGAACCTGCTGAGGTTACATAGTTTGTAGAGAATAGTAAACATTGTAGAACCTTGGAGGGTCCATATATGTTCATTGTTATCAACAGTTTCCTGTGCAGATATTACACATTTAGCACAGATTCATATTGAAACAGTGGCTGCTGGGTCTTAAGTCACAGCTCAATGGAGGAACAGAAAATCAACCAAGCTGCTTGTTTAGCAACTTTTGGGAAAGGCAGGAGCTCCAGATGGCTGATAGATTCCCAACAAAATGGAATGCTATTTACCAAAGTTTGTATCCTGTCACATAACCTGAAAGAAGCCACAGGCAGGCACATTCAGGGGCAGTTAATGCCTTCTTAATGGTGGTAGTGAGAAGCACCAAACCTTTGGCTGAGGGTCTCATCTGGTCCTAGGTCTTCCCCTCCCAAATATGTTAAAATTATTACACTTTCCAACCCACTGAGTCTCCTTAGAAGGGCTCCGCATGGGTTCCAATGACTTTTTAAAAATGCAGTCTTTATGAACATGTTCAAAGTTTCAGCAACACAAGTTCAAGGCCCTGTGACACATTGCAAACATGGTACGATGTTTTGGAAACTCCTTAACATTCCTTGACTGATAAAAACAGTCACAGCTCAGTGAAATACTAACCTCAAACAAGTGAAAGTTCTCTCCTCTTTAACAGTTATTGCTGAAGAACCACTGAGAGCATCCCGACAACCTGAATCACATAGACAACTGAAGTGAAACCAACAGGAGGACTGTGTAACAAGGTTAAAAAGGCTGAGAGGGATGATGAGGTCTCACTCTGCTGTGTTAAGCCTGAGTCATGCTTCACCGTCAGCTCCACAAGGGAGAGACACACACGGACGGAGGCATTTGCCCTCATACTTCTCCGTCTCCTGGGGAATGTTGCAAAGTAACTCCCCAGCAGGACAACAGAGGGCGTAGCGCTGTTCTGTGGTATCCTGTCATGTATCCGGTCCAAGATAGTGTGCTTATATTGTGTTTTTTTGTATATAACAGACTTTTTCACACAGACAAATTAGTGTCTCATTCTCCTCCACCTCTTCATGCGCTCGCCACCTCTGAACCCACTTTTCCTGTCATTTCCGTCCACAAATAAAACGCTTTTCACTCCTCCAGTCACGGGGAATTAAGCTTTCAAATTTTTAGTTTTTTTGCAAGGTATTTTTCAATCTTCTCTGCTAGTTATTCTCGGCTCTCTTTATGTTTTTTAGGACGCAATGGCGACGGCATAGACGACAGCGATGCCCTGACCAATCACAAGCTTGCGTTCTCCGTCTTGACAGACGGATGTTTAGAAAAGAAGCCTGAGTCATGCTTCTGCATCTGTGTCAGTGCGGAGACACGCAATACCATTATCCATCCTCGCGGGCCTGCTGGAGAGCCCTCGCACGGACGGACGGAGTCGAGCTCTCTTTTCTAAACGCCCGTCCATCAGTGCAGACGGAACAGTGCTACGCCCTCTGTTGTCCTGGCAGGGAATTGCTTTGCAACACTCCCCAGGAGATGGAGAGGTATGAGGGCAAAATGTCTCCGTCCGTGCGTGCGTCTCTCCCTTTTGGAGCTGACGGAGAAGCATGACTCAGGCCAGAGAGCTCGACTCCATCCGTCCTTGCGAGGGCTCTCCAGCAGGCTCGCAAAGATGGATAATGGCGTTGCGTGTCTGCACACTGACGCAGACGCAGAAGCATGACTCAGGCTTTAGAAACCAGCTTCAAGGAGAAAGCTTTTGGTTTAGCTCTGCATTGCTAAGCTTTTTAGTCTAAGGCCTAGTCCACACGTAGCCTTTTTTTTTAAACGAATGTCCGCCCCTCCAAAAACTTGCATCCACACCACTGCATTTTAAAAACAAGCTCTGTCCACACGTACCCGGATAAATACGTTGTTAAGGACATGCCAGACCTGTAGGCGGCAGTACTTCCCCCGTTCTTAACCTCGTCCTTCGTCTGTGGTCTTCTGCAAGGAGCAGTAATTCCGCTTGCAAAAACAAACAAGCAGAAAGCGCTTGGACAATTGATAAAGTGAGCGCAGCTCTGAGGGCATCCATGCTGTTGGCTAGTGTAAACACAGGTCGCACACGTGATGTCTGCATTTTTTTGTTGCGGAAAGTGACGTTGCGGACCTTAAAACTCTGGTTCTGTCTGTCCACACGCAGACACCCAAAACGGAGAAAACGCAGATCTTCACTTTGGCCGGAGTTTTTAAAAAGATCCATTTTCCTGTGAAAAAACTCAGTTTTCATGTGGATGACAGGCCAAAACGTAGAAAAATATCTACGTTTTGGCAGATCCCCGGCTACGTGTGGACAGGGCCTAACACTGGATGTACCTTGGTGTCTTTACAAGAATCGCTCATTTATTTGCACTTTGTTTAGCACCAGTAGGAAACCCTGGTCCTGGAGAGCTGCTACCCAGCACGTTTTAGAGGTTTCCCTGCTTATCAACGCTTCCTGTACAAACAGACACTCTTCTCTTTCTGCATAGGTTCTGCAGAGGAAGTTGTGGGACCCTCACTGGGCCTGAAAAAGTCCAGCTCCCTTGAAAGCCTTCAGACAGCCATCTCTGAGTCTAATGTGAGTGATAAGATCACCGTCCAGAGGCTGCACTCACGGATCGTCAGAGGCCGCTGCTGCAACGAGAGCTTCCGAGCAGCGATTGATAAATCATACGATAAGTCTGGTGCTGCAGCAAAAGAGGAGAGCAACACACGTGAGTGTTTCATTCATTTACAAAAGTCAAGCTTACATATGTACAGTCTGCCAAAGTTAGAACCGTGTTAGTCAGTATTGTTTGGTTAGGGGTAGGCATTCCTGGTCCTCAAGTGCCACTATCCGGAATGTTTTAGTTGTTTTCCAGATTTTTTAGATATGTCTCCTTACACACAAGTTCTTGAGTAGATGATTGTGACATAAACCAGGCCTAACCAGGAAGTTTATCTTTCGTTTTTATTTTATTTTGGAACATATTTAAGTTAGAACTTCACCTCCAACTTCCTTGGATATTAGATGTGAGCGACATGGCAGAGAAATTACAGGAAGAATTATTAACAGTGAAATTGCAATGTTGTTGTAATTGACTTTTAACTTAAGGGTTTTAACTATTTTACAAGTTTCTGAACCCGGAAAACCCCCTAGGAAAAAAAAAACTAGAGTCAAGTAAAATCAGGGTAAGGTCTAAATAATGCATGGTCCAAACGGGTACAAAGATGCACTTTTTTGACTCTGGATTCAATTTTGACTCATACATTTTTTGAGATTTCCAAATGACAAAATACATGATGTTTTATTTATTGTTTTTCTTATATAATGATACCAATTTTATCATGATCATTTACATAAATCCATTTTAGTTCATGCTACTGCCCTATTCTCCCTATGTATGCAGAGCTCGTTACAGTAACTTGAGTAGCAGGTTAGCAGCATTAGCTACATTATTCTAACATGTAGCATGTCTGATTAGCTATGAGTAAAATATAATCCACTAAAGTCACGTAAGCAGAACAAAGTCATCAAGTACTCATAATCCCGTCTCTCTGACCCCTTCTTTCCACTGCACATCAAAGCGTTGGCTGCCGTTATAGTGGATGAGCTCTTTTCCACCAGCAGCAAAGTTTTGGACGCACCCCAGGAGCGAGGTCACGCTATCATTACGTTTTGAGTCTATTTTTGACACGCTACACTTCAAAAACATGTCAAACTGCGCAGTTTAGAACGAGCTAGACAGGAAGTCAAACACAAAAGCAGTGTAGAACATCCAGACACTTTCGAAATAAAGGTCACATGCAGTACGTCATTTCCTATGAACTTCTGTGACCGCTGTAAAAAGCAGAGGTGTGGACTCGAGTCACTTGACTTGGACTCGAATCAGACTCAAGTAATTATTTGAATGACTTCTGACTTGACTTAATAAAATCTATAAAGACTTACGACTTGACTCGGACTTGAACGCCAATGACTTGCGACTTGCATCTGTTGACTTGATGATGACTTGAGCATGTTTGATTTTTTTAGCACAAAAGTGGAACGACATGGGCAAAAATCATAAATCATTCTTGGTTCTGGGTTTGATTTACTGCTAAATGCAGCAGCACTTTGTTCATAATCAGTTTCAGTTGCACTTTCTGCCGTTTGAATAAATAAATGAAGCTTTAAGAAGCTTTATTTCTGGAATTTATTTATTATCATTGCCCTTAAATTGAAGTTGGACAGATGACTTGAATATGACTTAAAAATTCAAAGTTAAGGACTTGCACGTCCACATCATTGACTTTGGAGTCGACTTGAACTTGACTCGAGACTTGACTGGAAAGACTTGTGACTTACTTGTGACTTGGTCACCCCACTGGTAAACAAAACAGAAAATAACCCAAAGACATTTTTTTCATGCATGCAGCTGTCTTTCTTCTTGTTTATAATTGTGTGTGGACGACTGAAATCACGTGTGGTGTTGCAATTCTCTCGTGATGTTGTGATGTCACGAGATCAGCTGTGTGGAATGCTTTCACTCCCATTTCGCGACAGAATTGCTCCCGGTTGGGAACGAGCTTGTGGGTACAAGGCCACTATTACGTTACGTTTGATGATTTTTATGATATTTGGGCAAATTGTTGATCAGATCTTTCAGGATCTAACATCACCATTCGTTATGGACTCTAACACACTACTGTGTTGACACTATGGAGACACAAATGTCCCAGAAATAAATATTTTATGTTCATTTTCACGTAATGAGCTTGGATTGTTTTTATTATAACTGAAAAATGCTGGTTTAGTTTATGAAAAAAAGAAAAAAGTTTTCACAAGATACAACTTTTACAAGATTCCTTGTATTTTGTACCTAAATGGAACACATTTGACTTTCATTTCCTTGAAACTATGAAGACAAAAACAGAAGTATCACAAAGACTCGCCTCATTCCTTTAGTGTAAAAGTATCCATCCCGGCTTGTTGTTTGATGACAAGCAGGGATGGATACACAGAGACAGACGCCTTACAGTTTCCGACAGGTAATAATGCTGCAACGCCACAAGAGTAATCACTCGATATAAATGTCTTTTCACCATTAAAGGGTTCCATTAAAAGAGCTGGGGGACGTTTGAAAAAGAGGGAATTATTTGCCTGAAACGCTTTGCTCTCATAAGCTCTGCCAGCAAGCCACTAAATACAGTCTTATCTCTGCAAAGAAAAATGGGGAAAGCAACCGATTTCCCCCTGCCACAGTATATTGCATTCTCCCCATGATATTCAAATAACTCTGTTTTTCAATTTAGATAAAAGCAGCCAGCCTGTGCTCGTCACTGAGGTTAATAGTCAGAGTTGACAGATATGCCCCTGCCTTGCTCTGCTCCCAGACTTTTATTTACATAAAATAAGAACGCAGCATCACGTAAAAAAGTGTGTACCCACAAGATATCCCGCTTGGGAAAAATGCACTTTCCCTTGTGCTTCTTTGTGTTGCATGGTTTGAAGAAGGAAGATTAAAAGAGGAGAAAAAAAAAGCCAAAACCATGTGCTGTGCAAACCTCCCTTCTTTCATGCACTGGAATAAAACTGGCAATTTTACTTGTCTTTCCTAACCTTCACTGACAGTCCTTCTTACATGCCCTTGATTATTAAAGCAGGGACATTTAATGGTAGACTTTCAGAAAAATGACAAAATGTTTCCTGTGGTTGTCCGTCTCTACAAATTATCTTTCAGTTTGCTGACACTTTCATCAAGGCTTCGGCTGTCATTGAGTTTCATCCAATCACTCTAGATGGCCTCACCTTCTGATGTCTGATGTTAAAGGCTTTTGTCTGATTTTTCTGACAGAAGATAGCTCTTTTTTCCACCTCACTTCTTTTCAAAGTGGCAAATTAAATAGTGGCAGACAGGACATTGCATTAAAACAGCGTGCTCCCTTTGGACTGACTTTCTCGCTAACTCTCTGTGACTTCTTTGAAGAGATGCAAGAATTCAGGTGTATGCATATTTAATCACCAGCTACTTTATTGGGTATACATCAGTACAAGAGCAGACTTTGTTTTGCCTAAACTGTGGCATAGAGTCAACAAAGTGTTGGAAACATGTCCGTGATAGCATCACACAGCACATGTGGTTCCATGATGTGGGTTTGGACTGGTTTAGAGATTATCTGAACTTTGTGACATGGTGCATGATCCTGCTGGATGTAGCATCAGAAGATGGGTCCATGTGGTCACAAAGGGACATGTTCAGCAACAAGGCTGTTATGTGTAAAGCCGGGCGTACACTGTGCGACTTTTTCACTTTTTTGAGCCGATTTTCCACTCGTGTAGAGAATCCACGACATCGGGGCGAGTTTTGCGCCGTGCGTCGTGTAGTGTACAGGAGGTTACGAGAGGCGATTAACACCACGTGACCAGCTACCGATCAGCAATCGTGAGCTCGCACGGACTTCTGGCGTGTTTAATGTTTCGCTCGTCCCTCGTGAGGGTATCGCACTGTTGAAGCGGCGCTGCGAGCAGCTGCGACCCAAAATGTATCAGAACCGCTCACGGCGCATGCGCAATCCTGCATCAACACCGCTCACCCGCTATTTCCCTAATAACACATGTTGTTCGTTTTTATTTCGACACGTCTTTTTTTTACTCACAAAGATTGTCAAGAAAGCGTGTTTGTCGTGTTCATGTCAAATTAAACTGATCACAAAACACAGATTTACTTTCTTTATTTCGTTTTCCTCATGCAACCCCCATAAATCCCTGTGTCCTCCTGCAGCACTCCTGAAGGACAACAGGCAAAACAAGACTAAAAAGCCTGACGTGTTGAGTAAAAACTGCTATTTTTAGCATATTTTTAGGGCCGACGTGTTGCTACCAGACGTACAGTGTGAGCAGTCAGGTCGCATCCGAGAACTGGGTCGTGCAGTGTGAGCGCATGACTCGTGAGATCTGCCCTGCGAGGAAGTCGTACAGTTTGAGCTGAAGCTGAGTGCTACGAGTGAAAAAGTCGCACAGTGTCCGCCCAGCTTAACCCAAGCTCAGGTAGAACTACGGGGTTCAGAGTGGGACAAGAAGGTAGTTTCCTGAAATACTCTGACCAGCCCATCTGTTACTAACTACTATGTCACCTCTGAAATCTATTTTTTTTTCTCTCATTCTCAGTTTGATCTTCAGTTGATCATCTTCATCAAGCCTAGATACATTTATGTCAGCGAGAAACTGAACCGTAGTACCTAATAACGAGAGCATGGTGTGTGGTTACACACATGCCCCCCAGATTAATTTTTAGTGTCATTTGGATGTATGAAGGTTCTCAGTCATCCAGGTCATGGTAACAAAGGGGTTCGAATTTGAAGACGTTTTGCTTCTCACCCGAGGAGCTTTGTCGACTCTGACTGGAATATGCTTATTTCACCTACAATGCACTAATTCCAAAACAGATTCAGTTTAGGTTACACCCTCCTGCATCTAATCAAAACAACCACTCCCACATAATAGAGCCAACGACTCATCAGGGGCTAGGGCATTCATAGGTAGTTTCTGCTTGTTAAGCAACAATAGACAGCTATAGTTTATAAGCTTGACCCCCACATTTTCCAGTCAGAAATGACAAAACTCCTCGGATGAGAAGCGAGGTATATTCAAGAAACCAAAGAAGTCAAGTTGCCTTCATTCCAACCGCTTTCGGTTATCTGTATGGTATACGCCTGCTGCTAATCTAAGTCAGATATGACTCACAGCTGCTATTTACAGTCATTGTCCTTAAGTGGACGACAGCAGATGCCGTTCCAGAACCTGCTACAAAAAATGCAGAAGCAGAAGGGAGAGGCTGTGACGATTAAAGATGCTAATCTGCTCCTGCCATTCAGTGCTTCACGTGAATATTCTATGTATCATTTTCTCTGAGGTGACGGCTTAAACAATCCTCAAATTCTCCTCAGATCACATAAAACATGAACCGAGCCTCCTTGAAAAATGCAGGTTTTTTTTTAAGCATACGTCTAGATTTCCCTTCCTTCCTTTTCCTGTTTTTGGGCGATAGGCGTGCGTCTCTCCTCCATCAAAGACTCAAGTCAAACAACGTGCAACACTTTAAAGAGTTGCAATCTGAAGGACATCTTCTCCATACCTCCGAGCCAAAGATAGTGTTAGTGAGGCGCTGTAGCATGCAGCATATTTGTAATTATGATCCCAGAAGCCTTTTTCAAGATTATTAAAATGTATAATTAGTGACAGATTAATTACATTTTGCACATTGGTTCTGATTAGATGTGATGGAAACTTTGCGTTTAATCAACCTTGCATCACCTAAGGAGTTTGGTTTCGGTTTGATGTCGGGTTTGAAATGAGTTCAGACTTAATTAACAAGCAGATTTGTGACCATCACTAATGCTTCTTCTTAGACCCAGTCTTTAAAATCACATATAAAAGCAGCAGAAAAGGAGGGAGCTCTGACGTGATCCATGTGAAATGCACACAACAGAAATAACTTCAGGCTTTCAGCTAAGTGAACATTTGTTCAAGTGAACTCCTATTCTCAGTAGGTGTGCAATGTAAATATATTCTGCTCTAATGAGGCAAATGAATTCAGTGTGTTTTGTATTTCTTGTGGGACACAGCTTTTTACGGCTCCTCTCATGTTGCTGAAGGAAAGAAGCAATGCTGTGCACTTGATAAAAGAAAAGTGGTGTTTGCTCTTTCCGGTCTACTGGGATTTCACTCTCAGTTCAAGTTTATGAACTTTATCTGGAGTTATTTTTCTATAATATGTTGTTTTAAAGTGAATTCAATCTTTTGCTTTCGTGCTTCTCTAACGTATCATCTCACTTATGTCTGTAATCCAGTGGACGAGGACACAGAGGGCAGCTCCCGATCAGGACGTGAGTCCATGTCCACCAGCGGCGATCTGAGTGTGGGCGGCGGATTTAACGGCAGCTTCTCTGTAGAGGACAACCAGCAAGAAGCAGCCAAAGGTGGGCTGAGGGAATCCAAGAAAATGGACAAGGACAAGATCAAGCCTAAGAAGGGTGTGCTGAAGGGCTTGGGAGAGATGTTCAGGTAGGAACAACAGAGATCTCAGCCCCACCCCACTTAAACCTGAGCACCATTCACTGCCTGCATTATCTAATTCCTCTCAACACGCTCACCAGTGGATCATACAGCCTTTGAATACAGTCTCTGGATGTTGCCGGTGCTAATCAGGCAGCCGTTTCCTTGAACCCTATGGGGGGGGGGGGGGGGGGGGGGGGGTTATCGACCTCAAGGGCCTTTGGCACTTTAGAGCCAGATTATTTTTAATAAGGGCAACATGTTTTATTCATAATCCCATGTGCACAGGTCTTCTATCCACATTCGCTCAGCATTTGTTAACCAGCAGTCATTGCTCAGAGTCCATGTGAGCGCTAATGGAGGAGTGGGGGGTGGGGGGTGGGGGGTGGGGGTGGGGTTCTTGCTTAGGGAATAAAAGACATTTGGAGATGTTAAAAATCGACTCAGAAACAGAATTGTTTCTAATTTGAAGAGCAGCTGTTTTATTGTCTAGCTGCAAGAGCAGGAGGCAAGCTTCTTCACACAAACTTCAGCAATAAACCAAAAAAGGGAAATTCTGACAAGCAAGTGATGCACTAACAGTCCACACATGCTTTTCCCATCTCATGTTTTACACCAGAACTCCCAGAATTCTAATTTCACTAGAACTTCCAGGAACCGTCAGTTTGGCAGCTGCTATTTTGGCCATTAAATGCAGGCTGACGTTGACGTTGTGAAGCAAAATAGTTCAGGTGGGTTATTAATGAACTCTTTATGGATGTGTGAACCTAATAAAATAGTAAGAAAATATAATTTTAATCCAAATCTTGAAAATAAGTCTCTAAATTGTTCGCTGGGTGTCCAACACGGATCTTCTCCTTGGGTGGGTGCGAGGGGTCCCAGATCGTCTTCCGCATTGCTGTCAGGGTCTCTGCCGCTTCCTACTGACCAGTTTTCATCAGTTTCCCCTCTCCACCTGAAGCAGACTCATTTCTCATGCTTGTTTCACTGAGAATGTTCTTCTAAAAGCTGCTTCAGCCACTATTTCACGCGCGGTATGAACGGAGAGGGAGCGCGCAAAGTTGGTTGCTTAGCAACGCTGTCCGTTACCCACGGGAAACGTTACCATGTAAAGAATAGAGTCGTCAAATTGGCGGCTTGTGGGAGACAAAGACAAAAACAGCTATCTTGTTTGAGACATTGTTTTATGGAAATTATAAAGCAAAAACAAAGGACACTCAAAAATAGGAAAAGCCAGGAAGCGAGGACAGCATGAGATCCATCTAACTAAAGTTATGAAAACAGTCAAAATGACTGCCTTGGGAGTTCTAGTGCTAAGTAAAGCCGGGCGTACACTGTGCGACTTTTTCACTTTTTTGAGCCGATTTTCCACTCGTGCGAGAGTCCACGACATCGGGGCGAGTTTTGCGCCGAGCGGTCGTGTAGTGTACAGGGGGTTACAAGAGGCGATTAACACAACGTGACCAGCCGCCGATCAGCAGTCGTGAGGTCGCACGGACTTCTGGCGTGTTTAATATTTCGCTCGTCCCTCGTGAGGGTATCGCACTGTTGAAGCGGCGCTGCGAGCAGCTGCGACCCAAAATGTATCAGAACCGCTCAAGGCGCATGCGCAATCCTGCATCAATGCCGCTCGCTCGCTGTTTCCCTAATAACACACGTTGTTCGTTTTTGTTTCTACACGTTTTTTACTCACAAAGATTGTCAAGAAAGCGTGTTTGTCGTGTTCATGTCAAATTAAACTGATCACAAAACACAGATTTATACATAAATCCCTGTGTGTCCTCCTGCAGCACTCCCGAAGGACAACAGGCAAAACAAGACAAAAAAAGTCTAACGTGTTGAGTAAAAACGGCTATTTTTAGCATATTTTTAGGTCCGACGTGTTGCTACCAGACGTACAGTGTGAGCAGTCAGGTCGCATCCGAGAACTGGGTCGTACAGTGTGAGCGCCTGGCTCATGAGATCTGCTCTGCAAGGAAGTCGTACAGTTTGAGCTGAAGCTGAGTGCTACGAGTGAAAAAGTTGCACAGTGTACACCCGGCTTAAGTTTGTTATTGTTAGGTTTGTCTGTTTTGGATCAACCCGCTCAATCTCAGTTCAAATGGACATAATGAGGATGACTTTACATTCCTGCGTGAGACACACCTAGGGACATATGCAGGGACAGGGTGAAACCAAACATCCTGTAGGTATTCACTCAGAATATCTGCCATGAGGAAAAGGAGTTATGGAGTCACATAAATTATTTGAGTTCAGTGCACATTTAAATATGGCATAAATTAACAAGGGAGGCGGTGCGGGCTGCTATCATCATGCCCTAAGTTGTTTTCATGTGGATTAGTTTAATGGGATCAGTGAGCATATCACAGGGAGCGGCTCAGAACTGTGAACAATAGATGAGAAGTGTGTTTTGAGGTCACAGTTGAGGAATGTGAGCGTACATTATTTCAGTTACTTGTTTTTCTTTTAATGGATTCACCACCACTGCTCTTGTGCAGGACAGCATTTCCGTCACACACCAGGTGTGGCATCACTCAGGTTCAGAGGACCTGTGCCGGAGCTCTGAAAACAGAGATCTGAGCCAGAGATTTGACACTTTGACACACGATCAGTGTCGTTGGCAAAGCTCGAATCTTCTTATAGTTGGCTGTTGGTGATTTTAGTTTAGCATGTGGGCCCTGCACATGCACCTCCTGGCCTCATCATCGTTCGTCATTATCTTTGAGTGCCACAGTCACTTAAGAGTTGGCATGCTGCAGGCCTTGCTGACACCTCCTTCCTGCTCCGTACGTTTAACGCTGAGCTCAGTGTCTCCTGAGTACAGAAAGGCAGACCTGTAGACCAGCATAGCTTTCTGTCTGAAGCTTTTTCTTCGCTTTTTACCATAAATACCATAAAAAAACATCTTGCACTGTTCCACTGATATGTCTCGTTCTTTTTACCCACACTCCAACTCACATTTTAAACTTAAACACAGCAAAGGCAGGAGGTGAAAATGAACATGTCTCACTGAATACAATAACAAACACGGAAAAGCGCCAAAAGCCTCGCGGTCAGAAGGGAGCAGAGCGAGCAAAATTGTCTATTTGTGTGTTGTGCGACTCACTTGTAGCAAAAGTTTAGTTTGATTTCAGAGCGGAGAAGTTTTGCTGCTCATGACAAAGTGTTTGGCTGACAGGAGCAGAACACTCCCCGAAGGCCTACGCTTCACGGAGAGAATTTATATCTGTAAGTTTCCCTTTTGAGTGTCTCAGCGTTACATCAAAACATCAAAAAGGCGTTGTGATTGGGTTAGTCCTTTGTTCTGCTCGTCTCCGTGGTTTTCATCAGCATTAAACGAACAACCTGATGCTCTCTCTTTCTTTTTACATTTCTCACAGATGCATGCCTCACACACACACACACACACACACACACACACACACACACACACACACACACACACACACACACACACACACACACACACACACACACACACACACACACACACACACACACACACACACAACACACGCACACACACACACACACACTTACATTCCACCTCTTAGGAGACTTCAAGGAGTTTGCCGCGCACTGCAGTTTGTGCTCATTAGCATGCAGGCCTGCGTGTTGTACACGTCCACTTAATGGACAGCCTGATTGGGAGTGCATTAACATCAAGCCCAGGGGAAAAGAGGGTGGTCTAATATGGAGAGAGAGAAAAGAGGAGCGGTAGAGTGAGAGAATTAAAGATAAATACAGAAAGTGCAAGAGTGACTAAAATTGCGCATGATGGAAAGAAAATTGACTGACTAAAGCCATAATCAAAACACTACATAGATGTGGCTCTCTGAGCCTTCGCTGATTGTCACTGTAGTTCAGAGCAGGAGCCTGTATAGTGTGCAGGCCAGTATCATCCTGTAATGAGTAACCTATAAAATTATGAATGGGTAGCCACGTGTATCCATACGTGCAAAGGCCCATAGCTACACATCACTGGATCACCGCGTAAATGTTTCCTTGTCTGCTTCCATCGGGACACTTCATGAAGATGCATTACCCCCAATCCGCTGTACTTTATTATTTGTGTCCTTCCTAGTGAATACCATGTGATCATTACTTTCCAGTCCTGTCAGGATTGTTTAGATGTTAGAAGCTTTGCCTAGGGCTCTGTTAACTTGGTAGCAGACAACAATGCCTCGGCTGGCCTGTAAGACTCCCTTCAACACGCCTAATGAGGTGTTGTTTGTCGGCTCTGAGGCTGACTGACCTCCTCCATCAAACCTCTATCTCTGCCACTTGATGTGATTATGTGAGCGTGAGCACGCTGTGTGCATGCTGCAAAAATGTGTGCATCAAAGAGCATAACCAATCAAACAGGGGTGGGCATGCATGGAACTTGTTTTGTAGGTGTAGATAGAGCTTCTGCTAAAACAATCTCCATTGATAATCATGTATAGATTTTGACCTTGACTGTGTCAAACCTAATTGTTCCTATTGCTTGTGGAATGTCAACGCATTCGTTTTTGTATATTTGATCAACATAGACAGTCTTGCAACCTGACCTTCAAAAAGGCAGGAAAACACAAGCAGGTGTTCAGCGGTAGTTGGTTCACTCAAGCCAAGAAGAACCGCCATCAAATAAGCAACAGGGCAGGAAAAAACAATAAAAAACCTTTGAAAAGTGGAAAACAAATTCAGCTACACTCCAATATTCATTATTCTTAACAGTTTCACTCCAGCACACAGCAAATATGTGTCCTCTGTCACCTTTGTCTTTTTCAAAGCAACGATGAGCTAAATGATCAATAATAGCACTAGTAACCCCCACCCCAGGCTGTTTTGCATATGTTTGAGACTGACAGAAACACATTATAACATGTAAATGAGTGTGTGCACATCCAATATCTAGAGTGGACACACAACCCTTTTCTCTAATATTTTCTGAGCCAGAGTCTTATGGCGGAAACCAGACTCTCAAGGCTGGCTGGACTTCTTTCCCCACAGGTGGTCGGCCCACATGGCGTTGGCTTCTGTTGGACTGAGTTTGAAGCTACCAGGCCTGGCTCCATAAGATTCTCCCAGTTTGTCTTTTCAAGCTCAAGGACTTTAACATTTGCTCTGGTGTCGCTCTGCTAAAATGGTAAATGGCCTGTGTTTATACTGTGCGTTGTAGGGTTCTACAACCCCCCAAGGTGCTTTAAAAGATAACCCACTCACACACTCTGGTGATGAGCTGCAACACAGCCACATCTGCCCTGGAGTGAATTGATGGAGAAGAGGCTGTGTCATGTTCTGTGTCCTGGGTCTCTCTCATGTGCCTCCTTGTGTTTCCCAGGGACTCCAGAGTCCCGTTAGCATGACTGCCGCAGCACTAACCATGTTAGCTCCGGTAAAGGAATAAACAAGCGTCAGGAAGCAATCTGGTAAGCAATCGGTAAAATATTTTCAGATGTTATATCAATAAATACACACAGTGGTGAGCTGGCAACACGTTATTTTACTCATCTGTAGATCACTGAATTATATTGGGACAATATGGAGCGAATCAGCTGATAACTTAACTGAAAGCAACCGGTGGAGCACAGACATGAAATATTTAACAAACTTTAACGAACGGAACCGATTTTGGTTCCGAAGACAAACAGAATCCTCCCCGGTGTCCTAATCGGGCCACGGGTTTTCTGAGTGAAACGGTCCAAAGCATGTCTGCACCTCCAGTTCTGATATCCAGCTGCAGGGCACGGAGCTCGGTTGAACATCTCCGGTAATCCAATATCCGTTCTTGTCGCCCTATCCCAGAGAAAAAAAAACAAATCTGACCGACTATCAGAGGCTTCAGAAGCTACATCTGACTGATGACACATTGTTCTCTTCTATGACGCTAACACAGAAACACCAGAATCAGGCGTTATTTACTATCGCTGTTTCAGCAGAGCGCCTTGTGAAACGCCACCAGCTGCCCAGGGCTTAGACCGGAAGTTAGTTTCTGTTTTCCCGTGCCAGTAAAAAAACAGATTTTCTTTAAATTCCAGCCGTAAAAATCCAAAAACCTATTTCATCTGAGGTTTTAGTACTTCTTTACACATGCCCTTCAAAGGAATTTTTCCTCTGGCCAATATCTTTTAAAGCAAGCTGCTTTTTTCTCTTATGGGAGCCACTAGACTTAATGTTTCGACTACCACTTCGAGTTTGTTACGAATGCTCCCGCCTCTCTTCTGTTTCTGCTTTCTCTTCTTATTATTATTTGTGGTCTTATGGCACTTGGCAAACAACAATTTAGTGCATTACCGCTACCAACTGCATTGGAGTGGAATGACTACCATCACTTCCTGTTTGTGCATCGGCGTCATACAGGAATAGTCCACTGTGACATTAACAGAGGGGTGCCAGGCGGCCGCCAACCTATGCCTAATGGTAAAACCACCACTGCCTGTGATGATGCATTGTGTTCATTTCCTCGCTTTGTTGTTGAGATCTGGGTTCTGGCCATAAGACGGAGCTGAAAGAAGTTGTCCAAGCTTAGAGATGATGATCACTTTTTTTCTGGACAGCTGCTTATTTTAACTGTGTCCGGAGCAGAAACCACCCAAACAACTCCAGTCTTAGGTGTGACCTAACGAGCACTCTCACGCAACACCCTTTCTGAGGCTCTTTCGTGTGTCCTATAAAATATAGCAATATTTTTAGATTTCAGTTATACCCAGTGTTGGGAGTAACGCTGTTTAAGTATAACTGCGTTTCTAACGGCGTTCTTTTATAGGTAACGGAATAATCTAATTAATTACTTTTCCTGCCATTGCAACGCCGTTACCGTTACTGGGGACGGAAGGTTGTGCGTTACTATGTGCTTGTCGAACGTTGAGCAGCAGTGTGAGGCTTTCTAACCGCCACACTTCAGCTGCAGACAGGGAGAGAGAGGTGTCGGTAACGATGGGTGGGTGGAGACCCTCACTGTCTCATTTGCTGCATGCTGTAGTGTAGACACAGCAAGTGATGGGAATAACGCCGTTTAAAATAACCACGTTAATAAAAAACATTTATTTCTGTAACGAGCAAACTAATTAATTGCCGTCTTCTTTTATCAAAACGTCGTTTCTGTTACTGATAAGGAAATGCGTGCGTTAAGCAGCGCGGTGTGTTGAAGCTGTCATCAGCTGATCAGGAGCTAAAGAGGTAGATGTTTTCATCCAAGCGCATCACGGCCCGTGAAGAACGAGGAAGACGTGATGAATAGTCTATGGCTGCAGACCCCCCGCAGATTCGCTGCTGCAGGTGGGAATCTGCAGCCGTGCCCTTCTTAGCGTGACAGCGGGACGTCCCGAAGGTCCGCTCACCTGTTCACGCTCAGACGTCCTGATCTTCTGCCTTCCTAGATCATCCAGCTGTAACCTGTTTCTGATCATGTCTTTAGTCCCGCTGTAACACTGATGCATCAGTCTCTAACATCATGGAGCTCAGGTGTTATTACAACTACCTGTGTGTTTTTACCACCCAGCTTCAGCTCTCCTGTGGTTGGGTCTGACCCACGTTAGTACATTTAAGTCCTCCATCAGATTTGTGCCTCTTCTAGTGTCATTTTAAAGTATTTTATTTATTTATTTAACCATTACTAGATTACCAGCAACAGAAATGCTGCTAAAACACACAATTATGTGAAGCTGGAAAAATTAGAATGCTGTGCAAAATTACATTTATTTCTGTAATTTAACTAGACTGAGATACCATTTAAAGGCATGGGAACCGTTACAGGTGTTTCTATTTGCAATTTTAAATTTTAGCTGATTGGGGTCTTGTTGAATATCACACAGTGACCTTTTAATAGTCTGGATTAGTGTAATGCTCCTGTTAGTATTTCCTCCTGTTAAGTGCTTATTTATTTAAATTATTCAGGTTTATAAAAAAACATTTGGACATACATTTTATTATGTTCCAGTCATTAGTCATTTATATTGTAGTAATTCTTGCATGCTTTAATGAAAAAAGTAACTAGTTATTTTTGTTGGTAATTAGTTACTTTTATGATCTTGTAACTCAGTTAGTAACTGAGTTACTTTTTTGACAAAGTAATCAGTAACTATAACTAATTACTTTTTTAAAGTAACGTTCCCAACACTGGTTATACCCATGAGATATCTGAATAACAAAACAAAACGCTGCTCAGAACATTTCTGGGTTTTGCAGTGATCTAGTTACCAGACAATACAATCATTTCTATGTCTTGTCAAAAGATGCACAACAATGGCTCTGATGTGCTCTGAGACTATTATTTTCTATGGTTTTCTTCACTGTTTGTGACTGTGCCAAACAAAGTGCATGTGTAATGCAACAGGCAGAGTTCAGCTCAGTGAAATTGTGATGAGCTACATCTTTGTCAGCAGCTCTGACAAAGATGCACAAAACCAATAAACACAAAGCACCCACCCAGACACAAACTAATTACTGTTCTACAAATACATATGCTGTGACATTTTGTTCATGTATCCCTGCTAAGAATAGATGTGCACGTATTCAGCTGGATTAAGGTACATTGAAACATCTAATATTTAAATTGAATAATATGGTTTAGTTTGCACAGTAAAGCAGCCAACAGGAGGCAGGGAGGTGAGGGCTGGGAAAATGGAAAGGAGGACTGGGAGGGGCGATGGGTACCAGAGTGAGATGGGGGTGAAGAGAAGGGAGGGAGCGTGCTCAGTGGAGTGAACTGGGGCACCGAGGGAGAATGGGAATGAAGGGTGAAAAAGAAAGGGAGAGGGGAATGAATGAGACAAGAAGAAAGCCTTTCACAGTCACCACCGTGCCGCTACCTGCTTGCAGGACAGATTTGGGATCTTTTGTGAGTTTTTACATCTTCATGTGTTTTTAGGATTTTCTTGAGGAGTTACAGGACACGTGGAAATTTCCAGATCTGTGTGCCTGAGTATTTATAAATAAAAAGATTGCATTAATGGTATCTGACACTGGCCTCACCCTTCCTCCCTCGTGGTTTCTCACCCACATGCACACATTCTTTTCCCCCAACCCCCTCCCCTCCTATCTGATAAGTGGCAAGTCTCATGCCGAGCCATCAGCCAATACTCGAGCTCAGCGTGACAGTCGTGCACCCCCACCCCTTACCTTACCCTCAATCACCCCAGGGGACCTTGTCTGCCTGCACCTCCCCATAAATGCCGGCCCACTCAAGGCCGCACAGGGAGATGCAGGGTGTGGAACGGATGGAAGAGAAAGCTGGAGTGGAAGGATTTTTTTTCTACCTTTCAGTTCTTATTGTTCCTGGATAGTGAAGAAGCACGCTTGAAGTGCTAGGCATTGGGCGGAGCAAGAGTGGGGAGTGTGTTTTTGCATGCACGAGTTTGTCTGGAATACATATAACATTTCACGGAAGCATGAGAGTAGATAGATAACAACTTCCTGCCCCCCTGCTTGTGTGGTTGTGAACAGCTGATGTGGGCTGGCGTGTTTCATCATTACTACACTAATGTGTGACATGCGTATTACTTTGGCCTTTTTTACCCATTATATATCTGTGTAGCACTACCTTCTGCTCCATTTTACACACACACACACACACACACACACACACACACACACACACACACACACACACACACACACACACACACACACACACACACACACACACACACACACACATTGTAGTATTTTGCCACATTTGATTTGAAGACAGTAATTAGACGCCTCCGCATGTAAGCCTTGACATCTGCTCAATGTAATCTGAGAGAAAATGATAATTGTTCTTTTTTTTTTTTTTTTTTTTGCTTCACTTGGTGCGGAATCACACTGGAGCCCACACAACAACAGCCACTATGTGGAGGCTTGTGAATCATTTGTGTAATTATAAGGATGATAAATGATGAAGCAGCTTCTAAAGCGAGGACAGCAGTGAAAGGATCGACAGTAGATTAGCAGAATGGTTTGAAAACAGCTTTTCGTGTGTGTGTGTGTGTGTGTGTGTGTGTGTGTGTGTGTGTGTGTGTGTGTGTGTGTGTGTGTGTGTGTGTGTGTGTGTGTGTGTGTGTATGTGTATGTGTGTGTGTGTGTGTGTGTGTGTGTGTGTGTGTGTGTGTGTGTGTGTGTGTGTGTGTGTATGTGTATGTGTGTTTGTGTGTGTGTGTGTTAGGATTCCCTCCTTCAGTAACACAGTGACTCCTTGTCAGCTCTAATGAAACTTTTGTGTTGCTGAATCTGACCTTTGACCTATCTCACTATTGGGCCGAAGCAAACTGAGCAATAAATATCCCCTGTGATGGATGAATAGTTCAGTGGGTATTCCGGACTGACTTACTGATGAACTTTGATGGCTCTTGGCAGCTTGGCCAAGTGCAAACTCACAGCTTAAAGCCAGGCGTACACTGTGCGACTTTTTCACTTTTTTGAGCCGATTTTCCACTCGTGCGAGAGTCCACGAGATCGGGGCGAGTTTTGCGCTGAGCGCCGTGTAGTTTACAGGGGGTTACGAGAGGCGATTAACACCACGTGACCAGCTACCGATCAGCAATCGTGAGCTCACACAAACTTCTGGCGTGTTTGATATTTTGCTCGTCCCTCGTGAGGGTATCGCACTGTTGAAGCGGCGCTGCGAGCAGCTGCGACCAAAAATGTATCAGAACCGCTCACGGCGCATGCGCAATCATGCATCAACACCGCTCTTCTATTTCCCTAATAACACACGTTCGTTTTTGTTTCTACACGTTTTTTTACTCACAAAGACTGTCAATAAAGCGTGTTTGTCGTGTTCATGTCAAATTTAACTGATCACAAAACACAGATTTACTTTCTTTATTTCGTTTTCCTCATCCAACCCCCATAAATCCCTGTGTGTCCTCCTGCAGCACTCCCGAAGGACAACAGGCAAAACAAGACAAAAAAGTCTGACATGTGTAAAAACTGCTATTTTTAGCATATTTTTAGGTCCGACGTGTTGCTACCAGACGTACAGTGTGAGCAGTCAGGTCGCATCCGAGAACTGGGTCGTACAGTGTGAGCGCATGACTCGTGAGATCTGCCCTGCGAGGAAGTCGTACAGTTTGAGCTGAAGCTGAGTGCTACGAGTGAAAAAGTCGCACAGTGCATGTCCGCCCAGCTTAAGATCACCTTGAAGCGGCTCCTTGGCTAAGAGAACTGTGTCATTGAGGGCCTCAAAGATACTAATCTTGTTGGGGTTTAAACACATTTTCTAAAAATACGTTCTCCCTTGCATCTTCAAAGCTGACACATGATCCACTGACTTCTATTTATTTTTTGTGAGGTGACTTCCCACACAAAAATTCCCCCCGAACTAGCAATGATGAACAATTTAGGATATTAGTAATGAGGTACATCTCCTGATCATGCCAGGACAAACCCAAACAGAGTTGTCCTCATAGCTGATGTGCACTCATTATGGGCATGAATGTTATAATAAATGACTGACGTAAAGAGATATTTCCCCAGGGATTAAAAAAAATGAAGATTGAGTGTACTGAGGATTTTCCTGCTCCATTCAGGCTCTAATAAATGCATGTACTCCTAGTCACCAATGCATTTTTCTATGATTTTAACCCTTTGATGCATAAAGATCACTTCAGTGGACAGATACTTAAAATTGTTATTTATTTATTTTTACTATTAAGCACAGCTGTTGAAGACTTTATTGCAATTGAACCCCTCCATTTGTACTTCAGTAAGTCAAGCCAACATATTTCATGTTCAGATTGCACACTGTCCACTGAGGTGGACGTGTAATAAATTATTTGTAAATTACATTTTACAAAATATATGTAAATATGAAATTTGTTTCATTCACACTTAAAGATGAATGAAAAAAAATGTTAAAAAAAATCATGGTTGAAGATTTCATAATTCATACATCAAAGGGTTAAAGGGATACTATGCAAATGTGTCATATTTTTAAATAATTTTCTGGATTGTGCTGACATGTCCTGAAATGACTCTTTACATGGTAATGAAATGCTACTCAGACCCCACTGCCTTCTGTGGCCAGAATTCCGCATTTGCAACTTCAGAGTTGCTGGTCCGGTCCCTGCTGGTGGAGGGAGCTGTGGAGTGGAGCTGACATGGTGGAGCTGGAATCTGCTTGATCACAGCTGATTTATTCCCGAGGAGACGCTTCAAATGTTAGATTAAGGTGTTAAAAAGACAAACACACAGTGAGGAGAGAGGTTTCCCTTTTGCTTTGACCACATAGAATCAACAATGGACTCCAGGTGGTGCTAAAAGCCAGCAAAACTGCAAGTGTGCCTATAACATTAAACTTTTTTTTCCAGGAAAAATGTGTTTAATCTATGTGGGCAGCCACACATTTCGGCCAACCTTAAAAGGTATTTTTGGTCCTCTCAGCTTATTCTGATTTAAAACATTGAAATATAGAAAAAAAAAATCCAAGGCAGGGAAGTACCAACACAAAAGTTACAAAAATTGCTATTCCACGCCCATCCACTAAGGGCTAGCTCCATAAAGGAGCAAGTCCTCGTTACCTCCCGTATTAAAAATGACAACTTCACAACAGAAATGAACAAGTTTAAAGTCTGTTGCAAATAACATTTTGGGTGTAACAAGTCAAGTTTACCATCATGACAACTCTGAAGGGAGTGGATGTTTTGTTACTCATCCATTTACAATTAAATAAAGCTTTAATCTATGAATACGTAAAGGCGTGTCTGATTGATCGACAGTTAGCCATCAGCACTAGCAGCTTGCCCTCCTGCGAGCTACAGCGAAGGCCTCAGCCTCACGTTAAAAGTGTTACAGCCTAGAAGACAGAACAGCAACCGGTCAGTCGGTCGCTAAAAGTCCCTGCCAACCCCTACTTTGGTTAGTGCAGTTAGCTCATAGCTTAATCGGCTCAGAATTTGATGGGTGCCAATCATCTGCACCCCACGCTGGGAAAGCCTTTTTAGCTAGAACCACCAAATGAAAACAGAAGGCGACTGGAGTAAGGGGGGAGGAGGTTTGCTATCCAGCTTTAGTTTGTGCTTGGCCACTTGATGCAAATGTTGACTGGGCAGCACCGCACCTCCATCAGTCAGCTTCGGAGTAATTAGGTTCAGAATTCTCTTTCTCTTCTCTGGGATAGACCTTGAAGCACGGGGAGTAGCGGAGAAGCCCCCCCCCCGCCCCTCTCTCTCTCTCTTTGAGCGTGTGTGTGTGTGCGAGCAGAGGTGGTGTTGCATGGTGGAGTTAATTGAATCTGAAATCTTGTTGGCCTGAAATGAGATCCACCGATGTCTCTCATGCTGTGTCTCATGCAGAGGGCTGCAAACATGACTGAATTCATAAAGTGTCTTATTAAAGAGCTCAAATTAAGTGTAGCAGTGCAGCGCTCCATACTCTGCCAGGCCTATAACTACTAATGATCCGACCCCAGTGGAATGTCAACCAGACTCACACCCGAGCACTGCCTCTCCTCTTCTAAAACCCCACATCTCTGTTACTCTCCTCTTCACCTGACTCATCTCTCCTCCTCATCATCCCTCTCCACCCTCTGTCCTTTCATCCGTTGCGATGGTATAAAAGAAACTGCCACCGGGTTTCTTAACTTCCTCCTAATCTGTTTGATATTTGTTTTTTGCACTTTTCGGCACTTTGATGCAATTCTCTCACTCTGGGCCCGATTGGTTTGATCAGTCAAAGGAAGGCTGTTCGATGTGAGCCAAATCTCAGAGGAAAGGCGGATTTGAAAATAATAAGGAAACATTAAAAACACATACGCGCATCTGAGGAAAACGCAAACTCATTTTGTTTTTTCTAAGCAGAAGGAATGAATCACTAATGTGCTTTGTAATAAACTTCATTAAATGTCTATTGGAGTTTGAAGAAGACACAGGGATACGTTGAATTAGGGATTCAGAGCATGTTTGATATTACAGGGACAGAGGTGAGAATTGCACATTGGAGAATCTATTTATTTTCTCCTATGTGCTATGTAAATGACGTGGGCCGCCTGCTACAGTAGGAGTCATTACTAGTCTGCTCACCCCTCCAACGGGCTCAGCATGTAATGAAATAGAGGCCTTTAGCTGGAATGACCTTTCCTATTCACGGAGTTCCAAGACACACACACACAAACACACACACACATGCACCCGCACACGTTAATATGTGAGTGAGAGGATAGTTTGTGTGTGAGAGACAATCACCGCGAAGGCGAACAAGACCAAAAGCTAAGAAAATAGCTTTTGAATTACAAAGGTAATATCGACCAATGTTGAATTACTGTTCTGGTTCCCATCAAATGCAGCCAATTAAAGGCAGGGGCTCTTGTTCCTCGTGTTCTGTCAGAGCCTCAAACATGTGTTCCGCATGTTAAGAGAAGCTGTCTGCTTTTTCTCCAAACCTTCGATAAGCGTGTCAGGGAGTTGTGAGATGCATTTCATGGTTAGATCAGGATTTCATCTCTTCCTGTTTGTCACGACGGAATCTTAGTTGGATTCTTGCTTTCCGTCTGGATTGTGTGAGGCTGTGAAGTTTGGGAGTCTGGATACACGCCTAAGGGTGACGAGGTTAAAGCAGCTGATGATTGATGTAATGGTGTCCAACTCCAGAGGAGGAGTGCCATGATGTCCATCAGGGCTGGTTCAGACCTGTGCTGTTTAACTAAACAGATGACAACAGAGGTTCATCCACACTATTATCAGACGTTGTGTCAAAACTATACACATAAATCCACCTAAAACTGTCAGGAAGTAGCCTTGAGGCTTCTATGAGATCAAGGCTTAACTACTTCACCTTAGATCGTAAATGACTGCAGCTGGCAGAATGAGTTTTTTGGTCACGATGACTGGACGTTTGGAAAGGTCTAGGTGAGTCTTTTAGGACACTTACCAACAGTCAAGCATGGTGGTGGTAGCATCATGCTGTGGTGCTGATGCCTTGTGTGAAAAAGCCCTGACAAATTAGACAATGATAAACATCAGAACAGTGTACATTACTGAACATGTATGAATAGGTTTGAGTCTGTGGAGGAGAGAAAATGCATCATGAATTGCATACACCAAAAATACCCTTGAAAAAGAAAGGTTCCAGCTGATATGATGCATTATCTCATGATAAGTGTGTGTAAACGTCTGACCTGAAGGGATTTAGCTTTAGAGGAGGAGTGGCCCTGCTTATTTATCTAACCCTACATGTGATGCTCCGTCACTAACCCTGGGATTCTCCAGCACTTCCACTCTCATTCATCTTCACTTTTTACTCCATTACTGTCACTCCCTCTCCGTTTCTTTCCATTTATCCATACACATCCCCCCGCCCCATTCTTTCACTGGTTTCCTGGAGATTCATCACAGCATTGACAGAGAGACCTCTCCCGTCTCCCTCCAAATGGTAGGAGGGATGTATATCACGGATCAGTAGTCCTGCTGTCTCTTTTCACAAGAGGACTCACATGTGATGCTGAGGCTGATGTGTGTCTCTGCCTGTATTTCACAGTGTGACGGTTACAAGACAGAGAACCTGCCTCACCTTCACCCCATATGTCCTTCAGACTGAAATCAGGCATTTAGGTGGAACTTGACACCTCTGTCTCTAGACTTGTAACTGTAGTCACGAAAATAAGAGACCCGAAAGAACTAAATTACTTTATATTTGTACCAAAATAGAGTTTGTATTTTTTTTTCACAGACCAGCATGTAACATTTGTAAAAGTTTGTAAAAACCTCTTAAGTTGCAGTAAGCAGGTGGTGCCTCGGTCTGCCTGCATATTTAAAGCTCTCATGTCTGGGGCTGGTATTTTTTGGAACCTGCCTGCTCGCTCCTGGTTGCTGGCTGGTGGGGTCCGGACCCCTGGGCTCTGTCGGGTCTCTGACAGGGTTGGGCGCCCTTGAGTCCTCAGCCACTAATTTCTGAGCTCAGCCTGCCCTGGAGTGGGTGGCTACTGGTGGGCCTTGGGGCTTGCTGTTATTATCTTGTATGCCTCTGGCACGGCTGCTGGTTGCCCCCTCCCCTACCCGGGAGGGTTCTCTGTGCCTCTTGGGAGGGGGAGTTGGGGCTGCTCCGGTGACAGTCTCCCTGGGTTCCCCACACTCCTAGTGAGATCTCTGGATCTCCGGTGCTTTGATCTTCACAATCTTCCGCAAGTCTTTGGGGGCAGGCCTGTGGCCCCACACAATCACTATACACTCATATCAAAGCACACAGGTGCTCACATGGTGCTCTCACAAGTATGGACACTGGCATTTTTGACCAATAATCTAGGGCTGTGGTTGGCACTTAATGCACTATGAATTATTATCATGTTCTTTTCAGTAAAAAATGCTACTGTCATACATCCTTATGCGGTTGGCGCAGCGATGATTTGGTAGCCTGGCCTGCCAGACCCCCCCGGTTAATTCTGCACAGAGAAAGGGTCTGGGAACTCTCCTATTCAAATAGCCCCGCCCCCTGAGAATTCTAACCGAGCCAATCAGCGCTGAGTAGCGTAGGTCACACACCATAACGCCAAGTTTGTCATAAGCATGGCGACTGAAGCAGAGTTCAATGTGGCTCTTTCCTCTGTTCTAAATGACTTGAATGTCTTTAAAACCACAACAAGTAGAAGTGCTAAAAGCATTTCTTCTAAAAAAAAAAGAAGTTTGCACCATTTCCAGTCGCCATTTTTGACCACAGCTAAAAAAAACTACAGAGTCGCGCAGTACAGTCGGCATTTCCGTCTTTTTTCTGATTGGTTATTTTTGAGCTGCCTAGTTCTGCCCCTCATGTGCCTCTCTGCCTGTGAGTTACCAGACTCTTTCTCTGTGCAGAATTAAACAGAGACGAGTCTGGCAGGTCGGGCTAATGTTTTGGCTCTGTTGCATTCTCTTGTGTTCTCTCTCTCTCTCTCTCTCTCTCTCTCTCTCTCTCTCTCTCTCTCTCTCTCTCGGTCTAGAAGCAGATTCTTAAACATCTTTTATTGTTTTTTTTTGTGAACTTTCTTTCCTCACCTCTTCCTTTCCTCTCCCCCTTTTCTTTTTCCTTTCAGTGTCAGTGTGTGTTGGGATTTAAAACAACCAAATATGTTTCTAATAAAGTTTTGATATCAGGTGCGGTGTTATAGCTAAGTATAACGTTCCACCTGCGAGAGTAATACTGTAAGGCTTGTCTTTGACACTCAGACATCCATTCTGAATGCTTGTACGCCTGACATGATGCGAGGAAAAGGTAAAAAAAAATAAATAAATAAAATTCATTATTTTTTTTTTCCTGGTTGTAGACTCAGGGAGCAGAGCTGACTCTGACTTTCGTTTGAGACCAAATGCTTCTGTTTAAGTCATGTGGCAAAAGTCTAGCTGAGGCCACAGAGTGTCACTGATCTAAACGACCCATTAGGAATGCTGTGCACTGTTCTGTATCTAGGTCATAGCTTGAGTCACAAACTGCAGCTCCACCAACACCTCCCTGCACCCCACCCCCACCCCCACCCCCCACTCACTCACTCACTCACACACACACACACACACACACACACACACACACACACACACACACAAACACACACACACACACACACACACACACACACACACACACACACACACACACACACACACACACACACACACACACTTATTTTTCATTTATTGGGCTAATGTTTGGAGCTCAGATGGTGCTGCAGCTCTGTTTATCTCTTTTCTGTCTTGTTTTGCAACTAAAAGAAAAAAAATCTTTCAATAAGAGTGGATTATCTCGAATGCTACTTTTTTCAAACATACCCTCCTCCACACAGACTTTTGTCCAAATGAAGCTTAAAAAATCATGGCAGATGTACAATCAGGTTTCTGAATGTTGGAAAGAACACAATCGCAGCCCTCCAGCTGAACGTGGCTGACCATTCTCCACACTTATTTTCGTCCAGATCCTTTTGCTTTTATCTCCGTTTCCTTCAGGGGGTGTTGATCGCACCAAGAAGAAATGCTCATGAGGCTCAGCTTGTCTTTAGCTATCCTGTCGACAACTCAACCACAAATGGAATGTAGTTGTTGATCAGACCATTGGACACACTCACAAGCATGAAATGAAAAACCAAGCGATTCCCCGAGATTATTTCTGAAAGAGAAGCTTGAAGAGGAAGAACAGAACCGATGGAAGTAGACCTGACTGACATAATGGGGGGCAAAAACAGAAGCATAGACAAAAAAATACAGACAGGTATGGAAACTATTCCCATGCATCTGCCTGAGAATCATCACCCCTCTGTAACCACCTCCTTGTGATAAGCAGGTAGGGATGCTGATATTTGTTGTGAAAAACCTCATTTAAATGCAAGGATCTGGGTAGGCACACGATGCATGTACCTGATTTTTGTTTTCAATATATAAATATAGATTTTTTAGCATGATGAAAGACCGTGCAGAGTCTTACTGAAACTGAGCAATTCCCAACATTACGATCTCGCTTTAGCTCAGCGGGGGAGGCTAAGAGGCGTAGAAGTTTGCAGTGAGAATCGTTTTTGCTCCTCTTCTCCTGTGGCGTCGTCCCCCTACCGGGGCTCGGTCTGATGTCATGAATAAATGCATGTCATGCCTTCACGGTGTAGAACATGCTGCCTTCCCACCCAGGATGAACCATTTCAATTCTCAGGCTCCTCTTCCTGTAGCCGTTGTTTTCATCGTGTCGCTGGATGGTTTAGGGCTGGCTTCTCTCCAGAGCTAAAGACAGTCCGAGACTAAAGTTCATCTCTTCTCTGGAAAACATTTCATCAGAATATTCTGGTTCCAATGAGGTGAACGTTACAGTCTTATCCTAGTTCAGTCTTGTATTTTGACTAAAACACCTAAAGCTGCTTTTTCTCCTTTAGTTCATGTAGAATTTTAGTTTCTCTGAAGTAAACTTCTGACCGAACAGGGAGTGAATAAACACAGAGGATGGAGTTGATGGCATGAAGCAACCTACTTTAGCACTTTCAGAGTCGCTGTGCCAAGAGTTGTGATGATCAGATCCTTGTGTGTGTGTGTGTGTGTGTGTGTGTGTGTGTGTGTGTGTGTGTGTGTGTGTGTGTGTGTGTGTGTCTGTGTGTCTGTGCGTATGTGTGTGTTTTTGTGTTTACGTGCATGCATATGTGTCTGTGTGTGTGAGTGTATGTGTTGTTTGCATGTGAGAGTGAGGGTATGCATGTGTGTGTGTGTTTGTGTGTTTGCATGTGTGTTTACGTGTGTGAGTGTATGTGTGTGTTTGTATGCGTGTGTGTGTGTGTTTGTGTGTATGTGTGTGTGTATGTGCATGCATTTGCATGCATGTGTGTATGTGTGTGTGTGTGTGTGTGTGTATTTGTATGTGTATGTGTTTACCCGTCTCAGCTTACATGTGTGCACGTTTTCATCCCTCATTACGATTATGTTTCTTCTCCAGAAGAAAATGTGATTTTATTGATGATATGAAACTTATTACAACCTTCTGGGATGGAGGTATATTTATTAGTTTTTTTCTACCCTGACTGCTATGGATTCTCAAACTCTATATCAGACGTCTTTGGGTCTTTGCCCTGAGAGATATCAAAACCATGCAGGTTGTCCAAGCAGAAAAGGTAATGATTCTCACTGTCTGCCCTTGGAATTACCTTCACATCTAAACTAAAAGTAATACTCATTCATTTTCTCTTCTGTCTGAGTCCTGATGCTCCTTCCGAGGTGAAAAAGAGTGTAAGAGTTCACCGTAAAGGTTAAAGCAGGCAGTCTGTCACATATTTCCATTCACATCCAAAACCCCCACAGTGAAAGAGAAATAAGAAACAGCAAATGCTTTGGTTCCTTGAAGTCAGCAGCTAACTCCAAACTCCCCTCAAAATTCATCAGATGTCAGGAGAGATGAGCTTTTCTTAAATCCACTCCCCAGATTCAATGATTGTAAAAATCAAACTGGCTTTGAGGCTTTGCATAATTTACTTTTTCCCCTCACTAGTAATTCTGTCTTAGACGTTTTACTTCTCTGTTGTGTTTGAGCCTTGACAGCCTATTACCCTATAGATCAATGGGGATGATCCATGAGGCATCCACAGCTAGTGGAATGAACCCATCTGTTTTCTGTGATACATACAACGGTGGGATCATAATGAACAGAGCACGTGTTTACACAATAACAACAAAAGCAGACATAAAAGATAACGATTCAGAATGTGTGTTTAAAATGTCATTTCATAGAACTGTGCCAGCATTTGTCACATTTAGTACAATTACACCTCATCACACTTTGCCATCTTTCCTGTTGCTTCTATTGTGATCTGTGGCTGTAAGACAGTAATGTCACATTGCTCTGTTTACTTTAGTAATATTCCAAGACAACTAGAGCAGCACGGAAACAATTCTAGACTTAGGCCCTGTCCACACGTAGCCGGGGATCTGCCAAAACGTAGATATTTTTCTACGTTTTGGCCTGTCATCCACACGAAAACTGAGTTTTTTCACACGAAAACGGATCTTTTTAAAAACTCCGGCCAAAGTGAAGATCTGCGTTTTCTACGTTTTGGGTGTCTGCATGTGGATAGACAAAACCGGAGTTTTAAGGTCCGCAACGTCACTTTCCGCGACAAATAAATGCTGACATCACGTGTGCGACCTGTGTTTACACTAGCCGACAGCATGGATGCCCTCAGAGCTGCGCTCGCTTTATCAATTGTCCAAGCGCTTTCTGCTTGTTTGTTTTTGCAACCGGAATTACTGCTCCTTGCGGAAGACCACAGACGAAGGACGAGGTTAAGAACGGGGGAAGTACTGCCGCCTACAGGTCTGGCATGTCCTTAACAACATATTTATCTGGGTACGTGTGGACAGAGTTTTTTTTTAAACCAAGTGGTGTGGATGCAAGTTTTTGGAGGGGCGGATATTCGTTTAAAAAACGGCTACGTTTGGACTAGGCCCCAAAGTGTCACACTCTAATCAGCTGATTAATCCAACATCACCTGCAAATGGCTCCTGAGCCTTTAGATGGTCTTAGTCTATTACTTCCATTAGTGAAATGTATAAATACAATATTCAAATGTTTCTTCGTGCACCTGTATGTCCTGTAATAAATGAGAGGGAAAATTTTATCAAACAACTAAAATCTTAACAATGATGCCAACAGAACATCCTGAATTATCCTCAATGAAATGAAGAGAAATATAAGAAACCCAGGGGATTTAAACCTGTTTTTATTCTGATCTGTGTATTTGTCACAACTTTAGCCACATGTAACATGCTTTTAAAGTGTGGTTCGCTCGTTTAATCAATGCATTTGCAGTGGTCTCTAGTAGGAATGAATGCCTTTGTGTACTTTGTGTACTCGAGTACAAAAACTTTGGCGCCTGTTTCAGGATGTGGAAGTGAGCAAGATAAGAGGAGAGCTTCAGACAGCAGGATTTGGAGTCTTACCCCAAAATTCCACTATCTCCGTTCCGCCCTCCGCGGCCGCTCGCTTCCGAACTCAATTTTTACTGCTACCTGCTCTACAACGGCTCCGCTCCGGTGCGGAGACCTGAGGTGCGCAAACAAGCATGCGCGGGATTTTCGAGATCTTGCGATACAGTCCGAGCAATAAACGCGGAAGTTGGATCCAAACACCCGTTGTGTGGGAGAAGCATCGAAATGAACTGTTTAATCTGCCCATCATTTATGTTGAGAGATCAGCAGTGTTTGGATCAACAAAGTGTGACTACTTTGATAGTAGAAACTGTATTTATGGCTTATTTTTGTGCATTTAAAGTTCAACCGCCATTGATAGTTGTTAAAATTTGTTAAACCTGTGCATATGAAACAAAAAACGCCTTTTGTTTATCGATTTATTGTGAAAAAACGTAAGCTGTGCTTGCTCCCTTTCCTGTTGGGGGGTTGTGATTTCTGTCCATTGACTGCGGAGGTGCTCCGGCGTCCGGCAAAAATAGAATCGATCCTATTTTTGCCGGATGGCGGAACGGCTAGTGGAACAGGTCTGATTGACTACAATGGGACCGATTTTGCTGCAGAGTTCGTGCTGGAGCGGAGCGCAGCGGAGCGGAGATAGTGGAATTATGGGGTTATAATATTTGGACATCTCGCCTCTGGTTGGATAACCGCAACACAATTCTACCACTGACAGTTTGCGTTGCAACCTTGATGTTTTATCTCCACACATAACACAAGCCTAAAGGAGTGGGCTGGTTTCAGTTCTCGTCTAACACAGCTTAGCAAATGTTTAGCCTTGTTTTTGGCTAATGTTGGCTACTTCAGGTCACCTTTCATCAGAGCTTTGGTGGTATCACATCCATTGTTGGTTACCTGCGGGCAGTGGAGGACAATGTTGCCTACTGCACAAGATTATGGTCTGGGAAAACACATGGATCATAGCAACAAAAGAAAATAAGTATAAAAGAGGCGATCAAGATAAGGAGACTTGGACTTGGACAATCTCATTCTTTTGGTTACTACCCAAAGCTCATGACCATAGGTGAGGTATTGGAACGTTGATCAATCAGTAAAGTGCCTTCCGGCTAAGCTTTCTCTTCACCATGACAGATGGGTGAGTCCAAGATTAAGTGACAGTGTGATGTCACACTGTCAGGCTTTTCAAATCCTAGAGCAGATGTATTCAGTTCCAGGCTTGGAGGGTCAGTTTCAAGCATATTTTAGTTTTAACTCTGTTTCAAAACACCTGATTTCAATCAGCAGGTGATAAACAGCCTTCCGCAAAGCCTGATGAGCTACTGCACAGGTGATTCAACCTCTGAATCAAGTGTGTTGAGCAGAAACCACTAAAACATGCTAGATACCAGCTCTCCTAGGACTGGAATTGAACCCCCTGCTAGCGTTTTCACCGTCAGAAGAAGAATCAGAAGCTGATGCAGGAGAAAGGTGTAGGAGACTATTTTCATGTTCAGCCTGCATGAAAAACTTAGAGTGAACGATTATAATCAGAAATACCCACGAAAATGTTTTTTTTTTTTTCAGTGAACTACACCTTTGAAAGCTTCTCTATGTACCGATCGTTTTTTGAAATTAAATATGAAGTATTTGAGTGACATCTTCTCATGTTCGTGACAGGAATTGTCATGTTCCTGGGAAGGTGTTTAACCCACGACATGAAGAACCATCACAGGACAAAGGCAGAAAGTTCAAACAATGATTTATTAACCCTAACTAAAAGTGTCCTGGAGATATCCAAGTGTGAAGTAGCCGGCAAGAGTCCAAAAGCCAGCAGGGAGGGCAAACGGTGTGACGGGGTACGTCCAGGAGAGGGAGCCAGATGATGGCGGCAGAGGGCAAGTGAAGCTGGAGGAGAGGTGAACCTTGAGTGTGTAATCCAGGTGGGTTATGGTGACTTCCAGGTAGGTACATCCATCTGTGGTTCAGCGATTCCAAGTATCCAATGTCTGAGCAGAGACCAAGTAAAACCTAGTACTGAGTGGCAAGATTCTACCGTGAGTAGTTAATCATCCAGCGATGTGAAGTGGTTCCCTCTCCTCTTAAATAGAGCTCTGCTGCGGTTGATTAGAGGATCTGCAGCTGCCGCTGATCGGTAATGCCCCACAGCTGGTGAGTGCCCTCTCCTGGAATGACAGTCTTACAAAGATGTTGTGGAGAAGAGGGAGTACTCACCCCGTCACACAACAATGCCCCCCCCCCTCAACGGACGCCACCTGGCGTCCTAGCAACCGACTCCTCGTAGTCCCGAATGAGGGAATGGTCCACGATGAAGGAGCGCGGGACCCAGGAGCGTTCCTCAGGGCCGTACCCCTCCCAGTCGACCAGGTACTGGACCCCACGACCACGGGGTCGGGAGTCGAGGATCCGCCGGACTGAGTAGACCAGTCCCCCCTTGTAGAGCCGGGCCGGCGGCGGAGGCGCAGGAGCAGGGCAAAGAGGACTGGAACCAACGGGTTTAACCAAGGAAATGTGAAATACAGGGTGTACCTTCATATTCCTGGGGAGGTCCAGCCGAACCGTGGTGGGAGTAGGCGTGTCCAGGACCCTGAAGGGGCCGATGAACCTAGGAGTGAGCTTCCTAGAGGAGGCCTTTAGCGGGATGTCCCGGGAAGACAGCCAAAGATCCTGACCAGGAGAGTACAGCGGGGCGGGGCGCCGGTGTCGGTCTGCCAGCTGCTTGTTCCTGGCGGCAGTGCGCTCCAAAGCCGCCCGGGTAGAGGCCCATGCCCGTCTGGCCCCCCTGAGAAACTGCGGGATGGAGACTGAAGCCGAGGACTGCTGTGGAAACAGTGAGGGTTGGTAACCCAGAGACGCCTCAAATGGTGACTGACCGGTGGAGGTGGATACATGGCAGTTGTGAGCATACTCGATCCATGCTAAATGTGTGCTCCAGGTGTTGGGCTGGGAGGAGCAGACACAACGCAGCATGGCACCCAGCTCTTGGTTTAACCGCTCACACTGCCCATTAGTCTGAGGATGGTGGCCGGAGGTGAGGGCGACCTTGGCGCCCAGAGCTTCTGCGAACTCCTTCCAGACCCGAGCCACGAATTGGGGACCCCGGTCAGACAGAATCTCCGTGGGAACACCATGCAGCCTAAAAACATGCTTCACAAGGAGTTTGGCAGTAACAGTGGAGGAGGGAAGGCCTTTAAGAGGCACCAAATGACATGCTTTAGAAAACCTGTCGACCACAGACATGATACATGTGAAGCCCTGAGATTCTGGAAGACCCACAACAAAATCAAGCGCTATATGCGACCAGGGACGTGACGGATTAGGAAGGGGCCAGAGGAGCCCAGCTGGGGCTCGGTGGTCTCCCTTTTGCTGAGCGCACACATGACAAGCTGAAATATAGTTCTTAATGTCTATATACATGGAGGGCCACCAGAAGGTCTGTCGTATCAGAGCTATAGTGCGTCCCACACCTGGATGAATGGAAAACCTTCCTGTGTGTGCCCAATGTATAACCTGCCCCCTAAGCGCCTGAGGAACGAATAGCCTCCCTGGGGGTCCCCCTGGTCCGGGCTCGGTTTTGAGTGCCTCCAAAACCTTGTCCCGGATCTCCCAGGTGATCCCACCTACCACACACGACGAAGGAAGGATGGGTTCGGGCTCGGGTTCTTGGTCTGGTGCATACAGTCTGGATAAGGCATCGGGTTTAGTGTTCTTTGATCCAGGGCGATAAGAAATCTGAAAATTAAAGCGTGAGAAAAACAACGACCACCTGTATTGGCGGGGGTTAAGACGTTTGGCTTCTTTCAGATAGATTAAGTTCTTGTGGTCTGTCCATATTAGGAACGGCTGTTCCGCTCCTTCCAGCCAATGCCTCCATTCCTCGATGGCGAGTTTCACCGCGAGCAGCTCCCGGTCTCCCACGTCGTAACGGCTTTCCGTCGGGGACAGCCGCCTGGAGAAAAAGGCACACGGGTGCAGTTTATTGTCCTCGGGCGCTACCTGTGAGAGGACCGCCCCCACCCCGGTCTCAGATGCATCCACCTCTAGCACGAACTGCCTCTGGGGATCGGGTCTGTGGAGGACTGGAGCGGCGGTGAAGCGCCTCTTAAGTTCCTGGAAAGCAGCCTCGGCTTCTGGGGACCAGACAAATGGGCGTTTCACAGACGTTAAGTTAGTTAGCGGTGCGGCTACCTGGCTGTATCCCTTAATGAAGCGCCGGTAAAAGTTCGCAAATCCCAGGAAGCGCTGCAGCTGTTTCCTGGATGAGGGGGTGGGCCACTCCGTGACCCCGCGGACCTTCTCCGGATCCGCTCTGAGCCTCCCATGTTCCACGATGAACCCGAGGAACTTGACCTGTGGGACATGAAACAAACACTTCTCTACTTTGACATATAAGCGATTCTCCAACAACCGCTGGAGAACCGCTCTAACATGTTCCACATGCTGTGCAGAGTCCTCTGAAAAAATCAAAATGTCGTCTAAATAAACTGTTACAAACTTATTCAGGAAATCGCCCAACACAGAGTTCACAAGCGCCTGGAATACAGCAGGGGCATTAGTCAACCCAAAAGGCATAACCAAATACTCATAATGTCCAATAGGAGTCTTAAAAGCCGTCTTCCACTCATCCCCTTGCCTGATGCGCACCAGGTGGTACGCGTTCCTAAGATCCAGACGGCTAAACACCCGTGCGTTCTGCACAGGTTCGAAGGTCGAGCTGAGTAGAGGCAATGGGTATTTATTCTTTACAGTGATCTGGTTTAGTCCTCTATAGTCTATGCAAGGTCTGAGGGTACCTTCCTTCTTCGGGACGAAGAAAAACCCCGCGCCCAGGGGAGAGGAAGAGGGTCGAATGAGTCCAGCGGCCAGGGATTCCTGTATGTAGGTCTCCATGCTCTCCTGCTCAGGTCTGGAGAGGTGGTACAGACGACTGCTGGGAAGAGGAGCCCCAGGCAGCAGCTCTATGCTACAGTCAAAAGGCCTGTGTGGAGGAAGAGAAGTAGCTCTGTCCTTACTAAATACCTGTGCGAGGTCGTGATACTCCTGGGGCACATTAGACAGGTCAATCTTCTCGGCTGATGGCGGTCTAAAAGCGCTGATGTTAGGAGGGTCTGCTCCAAGGCAGGACTGGGAGCATCTCGGGCTCCACCCCTCCACTCTTCCCGTTTCCCAGTTCACCTGGGGATTGTGGCGGAGGAGCCAAGGTCGACCGAGCACTACTGCAGTCTGTAGGGAGGGAAAAACAAAAAACTCTATTTCCTCCACATGATTTCCCGACACCCTGAGTTTTACCGGGACAGTCCGATGCGTGATGGTGGTTAAGCTGCGTCCATCCAGAGCTGCCACCGCGCGTGGAGTGGAGAGCCGGGTCGTGGGAATTCCCCACTGACGTACTCGTTCTGTGTCAATCAAAGATTGTTTACAACCTGAATCCAACAAAGCATCAACCGGAAACTGTTTAGCATTAGCATACAACATACAAGGTAACACACTGCGGGACCCCTTAGAGTTCTGACTGCCCTCCAGTAGTCCCGACATTACCGGTAGGCACGCCCTTTTACCAGAACCGGGCAGGCTTTGGCAAAATGCCCAGACCCCCCACAGTACATGCAAAGACCTGACCTCATGCGATGTTCACGTTCCTCCTTGCTGAGTTTGGTCTTTCCTAATGGCATGGGTTCCTCCGGGGGAAGACTCTCCGAGGAATGACTTACTGACCCAGTTGCCGTGTGGGTGTGGGCACGTGAAGCTCCCGGTGCCTCTTGTCGAGGGAGATGGCCAGCTTGATCAGCCCCTCCAGGGACTGAGGTTCCGGGCACATGGCGAGCTGGTTCCTGATGCGGCTGTTTAGAGCCTCCGTAAAGGCGGCGATGAGGGCCTCCTCGTTCCAGGCGGATCGAGCCGCCAGGGTACGAAAATCCAGGGTCATCTCTGCCACCGTCCTCTGCCCCTGTGACAGCGTCCACAGCCTCCTGCTTATGTCCATAGGGGATATGTCAGAGCCAAAAGTCAACTTAAATTCGGCCAGGAAAACGTCCAAGGGGCCTGCCAAAAAGGCAGGGTTGTGGCTCTTAGCTTCTGCCCACCTTAATGCTTTTCCTCGTAGCAGTCCAACAATATAAGAAATGCGACTTACATCAGTGTGGAAGGCTCCAGGAGACCGTGCAAACGCCAACTGACACTGGAGGAGAAAACTGTGGCACTCCTCGAACTCTCCACTGTACGTCTGAGCAGGAGGCGCAGGGGCGGTGTGGTAATAGGCGGGTTCAGCGGCCGCGGCCCCTTCAGTATTGAGCTCAGGAACGGCGAGGTTTCCTTGGGAGGTGGTGGCTCTCTCCTGAGAGGGGTCCTGAGCCTGGAGCTGGGTCAAGCCCTGTTGAAGTTGACGGATCATGGCCTCCAGCTGTTGAGATTGTTGGTTAACAATCTGGAGGTGTTCCAATAAGACCGGCAGGGCCTGTTCCTGCTGAGTTAACCTAGAACTGAAATCGGTGAGTAATGATTCCGTGGGGTTAGCGTTTTGGCTGGATGATTCTGTCATGTTCCTGGGAAGGTGTTTAACCCACGACATGAAGAACCATCACAGGACAAAGGCAGAAAGTTCAAACAATGATTTATTAACCCTAACTAAAAGTGTCCTGGAGATATCCAAGTGTGAAGTAGGCGGCAAGAGTCCAAAAGCCAGCAGGGAGGGCAAACGGTGTGACGGGGTACGTCCAGGAGAGGGAGCCAGATGATGGCGGCAGAGGGCAAGTGAAGCTGGAGGAGAGGTGAACCTTGAGTGTGTAATCCAGGCGGGTTATGGTGACTTCCAGGTAGGTACATCCATCTGTGGTTCAGCGATTCCAAGTATCCAATGTCTGAGCAGAGACCAAGTAAAACCTAGTACTGAGTGGCAAGATTCTACCGTGAGTAGTTAATCATCCAGCGATGTGAAGTGGTTCCCTCTCCTCTTAAATAGAGCTCTGCTGCGGTTGATTAGAGGATCTGCAGCTGCCGCTGATCGGTAATGCCCCACAGCTGGTGAGTGCCCTCTCCTGGAATGACAGTCTTACAAAGATGTTGTGGAGAAGAGGGAGTACTCACCCCGTCACACAACAGGAATTCTGAGTTTTTATGAGCTCATAAGCAAACCAATCACAACATTTGAAGCATTCCCTCCGGTTTTCTTTTATCCTGTAGTCTGCTATTGCACAATAGACTGGGGTCTGCTCATTCCAAGACAGTTTCTATTATTGGCTGATTTTAGCACATTCCTTTGGTTCTGAATGACCAAAGTTAAGCTGAACTCAATGATGCACTCTTCATAGGATTAACAGAAAACTGCCAAATGTTAAGATCCTTGTAATCCTTGCTATCTAACATAACAGTATAGAAGTATTCTGATCCTAGTTTCACACCGAAAGCATCAGCGGCGTGGAACGGCAGCGGACGTCACTGCTTCAAATAGAATCCATTATACTCTATGGACTGTGTCAAACCAGCAGCGACGTTGCAATTTTCAGACGTGTCCCAGACGCTGCGCGGCGTGCCGCTAAAGATGGGATCCGGTTTTATTTTTGCCACAAGCCGCTACTGGGAAACGTCAATTTCCGCAGTTAACATATGGCTAGACAGGAAATCAAACACTGCTTCTGTGTAAATTCCCCAGTACTTTTCAAAATAAAAGCCCTGCAGCGATGCAATTTCATATATATGAAGCTTACGTGTGACCCAGTGACTCATTCACCCACAGCATTGTTTCAGAAGTGCAGCGGTGTGTTTTTCATGGCTTTATTTCTTGCAGTGGAGTGGAAAAACATCAAATATGACATCAAACAACAATATCAAATGTGACTTACTTCTTTTTGGTTTAATGGTGGATTGCGTAAACAAACTGTAACCTGAAGTCTCAAAGGATCTCATGATCTTGGGTGTCCAATGAAGAGCACAGAGAGGAAGCCGTGCCACTGCCAAGACTCTCCCGGTGTGAAAAGGACCGCTTCGAAGTTCGCGAGTAAACTGGTCCACTGCTGTTTTGCGGCGCCGATGCTTCCAGTGTGAAATCAGGGTAGGAAGAGTTTACACCAGCTCCCTGTTCCAGGGATAGTATCACCACCATTCAACCTGCCTCTCCTGCCTTGGTGTTATGTCACCATCATGCATTAATTTTCCTTGTTAGGGTCTGTATTATATATGTTTCTTTGTGACATTCTGCATGGAACACTTTGGTGAAAATACCCTTTATACCCACACCTGAATGTCACATTGTAGCAACAAATTAACCACCAACAAACAGACAGTGTTGCATAAAGGCAGAATATGTTCTCAGACCTTTAAATAAATATAGACACAATATGCAGAATGGGAACACGAGGGTTCAGCATATATCACATGCATGTAACTGTGCAACTCTAGTGAGTTTCTACAGTGGGTCTTGTGTTTGGGAACAGAATATTAAACAGGTCTTTGATCTGCTGAACTGAAGCTTAAAATAAGATCAGAGCTTTATAAAAGTGTGTATGTTGAAGTGAACTTTTTACCTTTACTCAAGTTACAAGTATATTTCTTTGTTACATTCAGTTCAAGTGATTTAACCGAGACTTACAGCTGCCGATCAATATCTTATTACCAAGCCTCATCAGGCTCATACTAAGTATAACTTTTCTCACATCAGCATAGATTATTATCCGTGTGCACCATGATTCACCAACCTGTCAGAGTTCCTTCTCCCCTCCTGACACTGATTAACTCAACATCATTACTGTTTTTATTGAATTTCTTTGGATTTTCAAATAAGACATTTATCTTACAGAGAAAATCCATGTTTTGCATTTGTTGTACACAAACGCGGACCAAAGTTTTGTGTCTAAAAAACTGAGTGTTTGGTTCTATTTAGATGTTAAAGCAGGAGTGAAGTTTTGAAGGCTCAGCTGGTGAATCACAATGGCTCCAACCTGCTGGAAATGTTTTCATTGAACAGGCAGGTGTTCCAAATGGTCTCTGTTATCTGTTTGTTTTGCAGGCATGTGCTCCGCTCCTCCTTCTCCGGACACAATTGATGAGGGAATAGCCTTTCCAATGGAGCTGCTGCATGCCCAGGGTCTTGCTCCGCGTAATCCAACCAACATGTTTCACAATAAATAAATCCCTCACTTTAACAAGATCGATCTAGAAGAAAAATAACGCTATTCCCCCTTAAGGTTGTGTTGGGTTTTTACGGGGTGTGTGGCAGGTAGTGAGAAAAAAGTTGAAAAATCTTCAGAAAGTTAATAAAATAACTTAAAAGGAGGTACGAAAGGCCGTCACCGTCCCTGGAGATGGATGCAAGAGTCATTATTTTTACATTTCAAACTCAAACACTGAGTTTTGTGTCTTAGAAGAGCCATTTGTAGATGAATTAATCAGGTAATGTATTAGGTCTGAGCTACAGAAGAATCAGCAAAGCTTTATTTGCTTTTCATTGGCTTTTTAACTGGGAACTCTCACAAACAACATATATCACTATTCTAAATTAGTCCTTGCCAGAGGGAGACCATTAGCACCAAGTTTAAGGGGCTTTTATTGTGAAGTAGAGCAATAAACATCCACAAAGTCATATATGTGCTTCTACCTGCTGAAAGGCAACCTTTTCTGATGTAATTGTTCAGTTTTTAGAGAAAGTTTCCAAACTGTCAAGTGAAACAGAGCTATGAGAAAAGTAAAAGAAAAAGGAAAGCTCAAAGTAGAATCACCATGGGGCTGGGAGACTGCAGAATGGAAGGCTTTCTCTTTCTAAAACCAAGCGAGACTCCTCCAAAGCCCGAGTGAAACATCACAATCAATGTTTTATAGAAAATCCACAGAGTTACGCTGCATGAGAAGTCAGTACGCCTATTTTTCTTTATTTTTCACAATCTCATTTTACATGTGATCTATCGCCTCCATGCTGTTCAAAATAAGTACAATTGCATTATATCATAGTTCAAATGAGATGTAACACACCTTTTCCATGTACTAGCAGCAAGCTCTTTGCTGGTAATGATGAAGTATCGGGAGAGGCTTCAGGCTTCCACCTGCTCCTCACAACAACATCAAAAATGTATAACAAACAGGCTGTTTATGAGACGCCACCTACTACTTATATGTCAGACCTCAGCATGTGCTGAACTTAAGAGTTAATGAACCCCAGTCACTTCATATGTGACTGTTTGTTTTGGTTCTTTGCAGATTTTGTTTACAGGATTTACTGAAACAGGAAGTGAATTCCCCACAAATCTTGTACAAAAAGAAATCTTAAGTTTCTACTTAGGAAGCAGGAGCTCTGCTGTGTTTGGCTTAAACTCACTCTGTTTTTTTAAATTGTGTTTGACAACATTTTAACATACAATAGACCCTGTTTGTCCTATGCAATTTACAATGGAAGACCCTCCCCTCACAGTGATCAATGATCAGTTTATGCATATTCTGTATGGACGAGACACATTTTACCAGCATTTTGGAGCATGAAACCCTCTGCTACAGGATAATCCAGGGATGTGCACTATGAGACTGGATCTCTAAAGCAGACCTGTATCCATGCTGTTTAGGGTGTTAGTGTAGATGCATCATGTCTTCATATCCTTATAGTGCTCGTTCATTTGAGTCAGTAATGACAGAATGCCATTTTTCCCATTAGAACTCATTAGGAACACACGATATTATGGCTGAACGATCTATGATCTTCTGATTGAAATCGTGATTTCAGATAATGTAATTATGAAGTTCGTCTGCACGATGGCCAGGCTGAGCCTGAGAGATGAGGAGGATGAGGAACTTGGATGGGCAGGAGAAGTGTGGAGTAGAGCTGTTGCTCCTGGTCTTTGTCAACAGGAACCACCTGAGGTGGTTTGAGCATGTCATGTAGAGTGATAACTCCAGGGCTGACCCAGAACATGCCGAAGAAAGGGCATCCCTATACTGGCCAAGGAATGCCTTGGTGTCCCACCGCTGGTAGAAGTGGCTGAGGACAGGAAAGTCTAGGCTTTTCTAGGGCTGCTGTTGCCCACGGCCCAGAGTTTAAAGGGATACTTTGCAACATTCTCATATTTTTAAATCATATTCTTGAGCCAGTATGAGCCAAAATGATCCTTTACAGGGTTAGTGAAAGGTTAGGACTTCAAGAAAATTGAGCCTCCATACCTGGTGCTGCAATCTGGTTCCAGAATGTTTCCTGCATGTTTTAGATCATGAACACAGCTGATTTGTCTAATTTAGTGATGGATCTCTGCTGTAGACACTAAGGAAGGCTGGGGAGACATTTCAGCTGTCATATTAAGGTGTTAAAAAGACGAACGCACAGCAAGGAGATACATTTAGCTTTCAATTCTACAAACGGACAGCAAGCCAAAACTGCCTTGGCCCCTTTTAAATGTTGGGCAAAAGCAACAAGGCAATTTTTGCTGTACTTCATTTTTTTCTCCAGACATTGGCATGGTTTACTGCCTGATAATTAAATTAAAAAACCCGGACTGGAAAAGGGTGCTTCTAGTTGAGTATACTTTTGGGTATCTGAACACACAGAACATGAGGTTGGAGGAGGACAGTAGCAGCATCAAACATCAGAATTAAAACGGTCTTGTTTCCCTTTTTTTGCTGTCCTCCCCCAACTTGTGGGGCTAGTTATTTAATCACCAGGAACTTCTCCTTTGTTGCTGCATGCTTGCTTAGTATGAGGATTGCTGTAAAGTCACTGACACCAGTCAGTGACTCGATGCAACCTGCTGGGTTCCTTCTATAGGAAACTTTTTACTGATTGGCTTAATGAACTGAACTGCAGTAGAATGTGTACTGTGTGAAGTGCCTTGAGGCGACTCTTGTCATGATTTGGCGCTATATAAATAAAATGAATTGAACTGAAAAGCCAAAAGCATTTACAACTACCAGCTGGGTCTGTTCTCGCCTTTTGGTGAAGCTGTCTTAGATGTCTTTAATTTAAAACAAAACAAAAATGCCATCTCTTTCAAAAATGACACCTGTGAAGACCAAGTTTTCTTGTAGCCTCGGAGTTTGACTGGTTGCGGGGTTTCTTCTCTTCTGAAAGCTAAAGCATGGACTCCTGCAGCTGCCACTAGACTTAGTTACATTTATCAGACAGGAATCCCTTATTTTGGCTTTGGAAAAGCCAAATTTGTGTTTTTTACTGAAATCTTCACTGAACTCTTTGTCGTTTTCTAGCAGGAAAGTAATTCATTCTGTTTGGGTTATTGTTTTATGAGGCGTGATGGATTTTAATTTTTAAACCAATTAATTTTAAAAGGCAGGCTAAGGCTTTTTATTCAATCGTTCCCTCCAAGGGTGTCTTCCCAATGAAATCTGCTAGTTTAGACCTTTTGACACTGATTTCTCAAAGAGCTTTATCTGCATCTGCAGAAAAGACACACGCGAAGGTTTACAATTTCTAGAATGTGCTTCATCTAAATTCAATCTACTGTTTGTGTTCTTGTAGGTTTGGAAAGCACAAGAAGGAGGAGGACAGGAGGGAGACGAAGAACTCTAAATCTATAACTGAAGATTTTCAAGCATCAGATAAGGAGACCCACCAAATGAGGCTGGAGCAAGAAAGGTGAGCAATCAGCGTCAGTTGGTGATTTATTATTTATTTATTTATTTTGGTGGGACACAATTTAACAGGTGTGCCGAAAAGAGCATGCCAGCCGAGATTTGCGTGACCTGTTATGGGAAAGTGCACATGAATAACAAGGTTTTAGAATATATTTGTACTATTAACATGTTTCTTATTTGCTTCCTTAAAAATGATGGTTTATAGGTGGATACTTTAACAAAAATATGGTTTAGTTGAAAAAATAATTATACATCTTTAAAGAAATTGTAATTTCAAGTCACATTCCTGGTTTTTAAACCAACAGCAACATTTAAGCTGGCAGAAAAAAATGTATATACAAAAATACTCACCAAGTATTAGTCTCTAACATGTTTAACTAAAATGTGTCGGAAATGAAAATATTTAATCATTATTTCATCATATTTCAAATAAAAAACTAAAGTTTTTTTCAGTAGAAACACGGATTAGAAAAGTGTTCACGTCATGAATGTATTAAAAATAGCCTCATTGCTCATCATTCTAATAATTAAGTCTGAAACTTGCGGTTGGGGCGACTGGGCTGATTTCAGATTCTCTATCCAGATATCACCACCAGGGTACGCCAAATCACCATTCTTATGTCACACCAACATACTGGTAACAGCAAAATTGTTACAAAAATGTGCTTAATATTCACCAATCGCGCAAATTCAGCATAAAAACAGTGCAAATTTCATGAAGTTAAAAGTATTAACTCGGTCTTGCCTTTGCTGGTTTAGGTTGTAATAATCCATCTTATAGTAAAAAAAAAAAAATCATAATTTTTACATGCAGTAGAATGTTCAAAAATCTCTGATGTCACATTCCATCATTTTCCAGTCCTTCATAGTGTACTCAGCTGCTGTACAACAACCAGGGATGGTGAACTGTATTTCCTGCCGATCTTCTGCGCGTGTCTTCACGGTTGCTGTACCTCTGCGCCCAAAGGCTCTCCTATTGTTTCTATTGAACGGGGGAATCCAGCGCAAGCGCCAGTTAGCGTAGGTCTATGGTAGAGGTTGCTGCTTCAAAAAGTAACAGGAAATACATCACAAGATGATTCTGTAGTGGTAAAAGTGTAAATAACAATTTTAAACTACCCTTAAATGCAGATTTTACACAGCAATTGTAGTCTGTGTGGTGTACAAATTTGTTTTATATATATATATATATATATATATATATATATTCTGATTCCTATGTTCTTCTTCTTCTTCTTTGTCCTGTGAGACTGGTGGGGCGGTGCCATAGCGCCCCTATGGACAATTCGCCACTGTGAGCAACCAGCACTTAGATACATTAAACGCTAAAATATTCAAATCTCACGTTAACAAAGGGTTAAAGAGAGAGAGAAAAAAGACTTGGATGACTAGAAAATAACCAAATTACATAATTAAGTGGAAAGGTTTAAAAAAGCAATGAAAGCACTCAGGTGGCAATTTGTGAATTGTCCCTTTCTTTTATATCGGTGCATTAAATAGATCATTTATGGATTGTAGTTGCCTGAGCCATTCACAAGCTCTGACCTCCTAACGATAGTCGTAGACCCCTGTGAGTTCACCCTGATTGAATGGTGTGCTTTATAGTAGAAAAATCAATGGAGCTCAGCGTTCGTCTCCTCCATCTTGCCCAGGTTGCTAATCCCTGCAGAACACTCTTTTCCTTTATCCACCCTTCTTAGCTCTGAGTTGCCTGGCATTTACGGACATCAGGAGGACACCCTAAAGGAGGAGAAAGCATTGCATAGCAATGTGCACCTCATTCTTCACAGACAAGCCCTATTTAATTCTCTCCAGTGAGGGAGACAATATTGGGGTTGGGATGAATGAAAAGACAGCTTGCTGCCTCCATTGTTCTGCAGCAGCCAAATGAACTCAGTAATCAAGCTGCCGTTGGTAATGACTGCTAATTGAATAGAAACAATAGGGCTTGATAGCGCTCCCTCTTACAGTGAAGGAAGAAAAGATGGATTGCTGTTGAAAATGTGACACACACACTGAACTGTCACAAAGGCCGTCTTCCCTGCTGAATGGAACATCTGGAGGCCTTGCTCAGAAAGCTGTAGCACATTTCTCTCTGGTATTCAGCTACAGTTTGCAGTGAAGGCCCAGCTCTTTGGCTGAAGACCCAACATATTTCCATCAGCGAGCTCTGAAGACCAGCGGGCCTTGTTCTTTGTACACATCCGTCCCCGCGGAGCAGAAGAATCAACACAGCAGGCATGAGATATGTTTAGTACACGCATTTCCACCCCTACACACACACACACACACACACACACACACACACACACACACACACACACACACACACACACACACACACACACACACACACATACACACACACACAATTTAAATCCAGTCTGTGTTATTTCTGCTGCTGCCGTCGTGAGCATGTTATCATTCCTCATCCTGTTTAAATTCATTCTGCATTTCTGAACTCTTCCTTATGTTTCCTACACTGCAGCACAATCTAATTTATTTCATTTGTACCTGTTCCCAAATCCCATCACTCAACCGGGCTGGGATGGTCCCTCAGTTAATAGAAAGGGAATCCTGAGGGAAATTGTGGTGTAATAATAAAACAACATGCCATGAAACCAATATTCAAAGCATCGCGACAGCTCCAAAATCCATTCCACCTTGTTTTCTTTGGTAGAGCTGGCGTTTTACACTCCCAGGGTGATTTATTTAATTGTCAAAGTTGTCCGCTAAATTCATAGGTTCTAATTGATTCTGCTGCTGATCTGCAGATAGGACCTTCTGGAGTGCTTTCATGAAATTATGACTATTTCAGGCTTATGAGGCTGGCAGTTGTCAGATAGCAGCACGTGTCAGCACAGCCTGAGCCAAAGTCCCAGCTCAGCTGACATTAGTGATCATTAATTTGAGCAGACAGCTCTGACAAGAGCTTTAAGTGTTTCAAAATAGGAGTCAGTGAGGAGGTGAAACAGATTAATTCATAAAACTTGCCCCTTCGCCCTGCAGTAAGGCAGCTGTGGTCATAGATTTAAAACTCCGGCTGTGATAGGATTCTTACAGCTGATGGGTTGGCCCGTGGTCCTTTAAGACTAAATCAATTTGTTTTAAGTGAAATTGTTACATCGTATTGATGTCACGACAGTGAATGATGGTGAAGAGAGTACATAAAACGTTGACTTCATTAATTTAACCAAAATGTGTTGAATCTACTTCAATCATTACAAACCCTGTTTTTGTTTCATTTGGGCTGATTTGACACTGCTCCAGACTGTTTCAGGCTTCATCAAGGAGGTGTTCTCATCTGCAGCCACGCCGATGTTGGCTCATGTTGAGTTTAGCAGAGGTAGCCATCGTTCTGTTCAGGTTCCTCACACAGAGCGTTCCAAAAACGCTGTTATCCGACTGGCGTCTGCGTCCGTAGGAACTACAAGGCCCCTGATCGTGACTCTTTGTGACTCTTTTGTGCAAAGCCACTGGAACAAAGAGAGAGAAAGGCGAATAAAAGCAGGGAGGGTGGCTGCTGGAGCTTCTATCAGGCCCAGACTTATCTCTGCTCAAGCTGGCCCTGAAATTATAGTTTTGTGGTCAAAGTGATTGTACTCAAAGCCAATCTGACATTGTTCCTTCTTCATTTTCTGTCTGGACTGAACTTCATTTTCTGTCTGTCTCTGAGGCAGCTGATTATGATGTCCATTCTGTTATCTCTTTGGCTCCGCTTGACTTCTAATCAGCGGCCTGCAGTCCTCTGCCACTCTTCTTGTTACACCTCCCTCGACTTCAGCAGAACACATCACTGTTTTTCTTTGTTGGCTTTTTTTCCCTTTTTCACGACAGAGTCCTGCTTCCTCTTGTTTGTTGATAGATGTCCTGCTGACTCCAGACAAACACACACTGACCTTTTTCCCTTTGCTTTATTTGATCAAGTCAGCACAGCTTTCTTTGACTTAAAAACAATCCTGCATGAGCTGTAGAAATGTACTTTTAATATTTATTCTTTCTTCTTACCATATAGGCAGGCTTAGCCTCCAGTTGAAAGGGTAAGACGATTTTAATAAAGCAATCTCTCTTTTTGGTTTTTGTGCGGTGATTGTGATAAGAGTGATATCGTTCCACTTTGTCAAACCATCTCATTATTTTCCGTCTGCTATCTGAGTCTCTCTGAGTGAGTTCAAAGGAAGGTCTAAATGGGCTGATTGGGAAAATTGATTAGATTTGTAATTATATTGATACCTACAGAAAGGTAATGGGATTATTAACGCTGTGAATTAACATCACAAAAGTGGAACAATATCTCGGTGGCTGCATGAAGTTTCAGCACCAGGGTGAGCTACTGGAGGTTTGTGAAAGATGTGTGCAAAGTCTTACTAATTTCCATTCAAGCTGCCCTCCACCTGCACCAAAGCACAACGCAAGCATGCTCTGGCGAGGGGGTGTTGCAAATAACAATCTATTTGGTGCACCTCAAGCAAATAGATTCTTTTTCATCCAACACCACAACAATCTACACTGAAGAGGCATGCCTTCAAAATGCTAAGTGTGCTGACTTTGGAATGAAGACAAACAGCTCCCATTCTCACCTGCACGCCCTTTGGGTGGGAAAACAATGGTAAATATATGGAGATGGAGTACGTTGGCCTTGTTAGACCAAAACAACAGTCCTGCTGGATCAAAACTGGCATTTTTACAAAGTAGAGCTGCACAGAACTCATTTCACCCAGTTCACAGTTTTGTTTTTTGTTTTTTAATATTCAGACAGAAATGAAACTTGGGTAATGATGACATCTGATGCTTTACTTCAACAAGAAACAAGGAGGTTTAGATTAACAATCCTGTTCCCAGTTGAGTCTGTGCAACTTTTTCACTGATAGCATTCAGCGCCATCTAAAGGTGAACGACTTCCTCACAGAGGAAAGCTCACGAGTCTTGTTCTCACACTGTGCGACCCAATGCTCAGACACGATCCGACTGCTATCCTAAAAATTAAAATGTGCTAAGAATAATTGTTTTAACCCAACACGTTGGACCTTTTGTAATGACTGGACTTGAAGACCCGTAAGGACCCCGAGGCACAGTAAGGTACTAAAGCTAAGATGCGGAGTTACCCATGGAGGGTGAAGCTGGAGACAGAGTCGGTGAACAGGCATGGGTCAAAACCAGAAAGATCTGTGAGAGGTCTGGGGAGCAGGCGAGAGACGTCGTAGAGGACAGGCGTGGGTAGTGAATGCAGGTAGGGTTCCAGCTGAGGGTCAGACGTGAAGCAAGGTGGAGGAGGGAAACAAGGTCGATGATTGATGGGTAAGTAAGTAAGTAAGTAAGGAAGGAAGGAAGTAAGTAAGTAAGTAAGGAAGGAAGTAAGTAAGTAAGTAAGGAAGGAAGGAAGGAAGGAAGGAAGGAAGGAAGGAAGGAAGGAGGAAGGAAGGAAGGAAGGAAGGAAGGGAGGAAGGAAGGAAGGAAGGAAGGAAGGAAGGAAGATCTACAAGCAAGAGCATTCAATAATCGGATCTTATTAAGCAGCATGAGCTTGATGAGGGGACCAGGTGTGATGAAAGAAGGCTGATGAGATGAATGATGGTGCGTGGAGGTCAGGGCATGGCAGGATCATGACACTTTTAGTCCAAAAACCCAGAAGACCTGGAGACTGTTGTGTTGTTACTGATGTAGTCTGTTGTCCTTTGGGCTTGCCATAGAGACCCATAGATTGTGTTTTCCCAATCATTCACGATGGATTCTCCTTTGAAGAGGGGTGAAGAAAACAACCCCTGTATCTCCCTGAAGCAAAGTTCACTCTGTTCAACGTTTAACATTCATAGGCTAAATATTTCATTGTGACGGAGTCGTCACACATATTTTGGTAGTGATTTTTGCTGCTTTGTGGTTTCTCATTGATCACTCTCATTTGCCCTCATTACCAAAAACAATCTCCAACTAATTTCAAAATGTGTTTGACATTTCATGGGAAAACCATACAAAAACTGGGAAATTCCCTAGAATATGCTCCATCTATTAAATCTTAGATTATAATGTCGGGTTGCTGCTGAGATTTTACTTTGCGAAGCTGAGAAGTGTATCAGTGTGTTGGGCACAGACAAAATGGCTCTTAGAAGTAAACGGATGCAGTTGTGGAATTTTTTTATCGTAAAATAATAACAAGAAATAAGGAATTGGTGACCTGTTCAGGGTTTAACCCTAATCCTTTAGTCTAGTTACTGCTGGAGATCAGCACCGGCTCTCTGTGACCGTTACTGGAGAAAGCAGGTTAGAACTGCATTTGTGAATGATCTCATTTAAATCCTGTCTCCCTTGATCAGAATCAAATATTAATTTCCAGAGAACACAGTTTAAAGATACAAAACTTATACAGTGTTAATGTATAATCATGGGGTGACAGTGGCACAAGAGTTAAGGGCTCACCCCGTAATCGGAAGGTTGCAGGTTTGAGCCCCGCTCAGTCTGTTGCTGTCATTGTGTCCTTGGGCAAGACACTCAACCCCCCTCCAAATTCCATTTTTGGTTCTTTTTTAAACACAAATAAGGTTTTTCTTTACCTTTCTGACGTTTCGTTTGCGTCTGCAAACATCCTCAGAGTTGACGCTGATGGTGGCGTCACTTCCTACTTCGATGTGTTTAGAAAATAACCAAAAATGGAATTTGAAGACAAAAAAGAAAGAACGTACAAAAAATACTTAACCCCCCTGCCTGCTGTTGGTGGAGGTTGGAGCAGGGACCGGTGGATCCAGTGCTCTGTAGCCTCGCCTCTGTCAGTGCGCCCACACCGTACCTCATCCCCACCAGGGTGTGAATGTGTGCGTGAATGGGTGAATAACTGATTGTATTGTAAAGCACCTTGGGGGGTTCCAGGACTCTAGATAGCGCTATATCAAATACAGGCCATTTACCATGTTTCATATAAGGTATTTTGTAAAGAACACATATCATAATATATATATATATATATATATATATATATATATATATATATATATATATATATATATATATATATATAAAAATTTTTTATGACAATGAATATAAGGAAAACTAAGGGAACAGAAGAGGTTAGCAGAATATTAACAACATCCTCTGGCTCACATAATTTTGCTCAGCCAGCTGGTGGATTAGCAGCTGAACCCTGGTTGCCTCAGCATTAGACTGTCTAGACTATTTTCCAGCAGGAATTGCCATTCCAGTACAAAGCCACGTAGGACTTTTCAAATACATAATAATTAAAATAAAAATACAAACAAGGCAGCATAACTATAGGGGAAGGTCAGAACCAGACTAATTAACTAAAAGTCAGTAATCTGCCGCGGTAGAGCTTCACCGTCCTAATAAAACAGGATCTCTCTCCCCTTGCTTGTTTCAATAAAAATCTCAGAGCTTTCCCCACTAAGAGGTAGTATCTACAGGACGAAGGGAGAGGAGACAGAGTGGAAATTGGAGCTGTACAGTAATAATGTATTTAGTGTGGACAGCACTTTCCTCAATGTTAACATACTGGGCCATTAATTGGCTAATGGAGTATATGTGGTAGAGCTGGGGCGTTCGCTGAGAAGGGAGTTGAGGAGAGCTGCTGTTGCAGTTTGCAGCCCAAGAAAAACATGGTTAGCAGGTGTGTAAGTTTTAAGGTTAATGAGCAGAAAAATGGGTTCCAAATAAGACCGCTGCTGTCTGGTTCTGTGTGGCTTTGGTGTTTTCTTCCCAAAGCATTTACGGGGAAGTCTGGTCTCACAGGACTAGAGGCTTATGGGACAGGTACCTTTACCCTTTTTTTGCACCCTCACCCTCACAAGCAGCAGTGATGTGGGTTTGATGGTGGCAGGATGGCAGAAGAGTTAAGCACCCTCTAACAAGAGGGTTGCAGGTGTGAGACTGTCGCAGTTGCTTTTTCCTTGGGCAAGACACTTCACCCTGCATGCCTGCTGATTAGGGTTAGGGCAGCTATAGCGATGATGGAGCTCATCACCACCAGCGTTTTCATTTGCATGTGATGTAAAGTGCCTTGGGGGGGCTGTATAACCCTAGAGGACGCTACATCCATGCTTTAGGACATTTCAAACAGCACTTACGTTCTATTTCTGTCAAAACACCCGCCTTTATTGACATGCATCATTTAGCCTTTTCTATATTAGCCTCCTGAGACCTGAACGGAAGTCTGTATCTTCTAGCTTGATGTCACCAGTCTAGCCAAAGCCATTATGTCATCACTGATGTCAATAACTGTATTTCTTTATGAATCTGATTAGTCTATAAAATGCCAGAGGGTTTTAACATCCCAGTGGGTTTACGTGGACCAGCAGCACCATCACTGTCTGCTCCTTCCTGCCACAAATCTGACATCACTGCAAACAAACTGCAGGTGACAAATCTTCTGCAACTTGATTTGTTTTTCCTTCTTCATAATATTTTATTTTTTAGACTTGAGTAAAAAATGCAGAATCACCTCCACTTAAAATGATTAGCGTGATCATTTTTAGTATGTTTCAGCTTTAAAACAACATAAATGTGTCTTATACCCACTAGAAGCTTTAGCGATGACCTTAGTTCCTCCAGCGTTGAAACAAGCCTGGATTATAATCTCATTTTTCAGATGAAGCCAATAAAATAGGATTTTAGAGGAGGGTAGGAACAAACAAGGCAGCGGATGGGTGGGATGCTAGAACTGGGTTAATCTGCCAGTGGGAAATGATTATGGTTTGAAATGTGATTACTGTTATTATAATACACAGATGGGGAGGGAAAGTGTTGTTCTGGGATTCTTGCTGTGTTCCAAACCTGTCAGTCATCTGTGAGGAGCAGCAGTGGGAAGGGGTGCTGGGGAGCAGAGGTCAGTGAAGACCTGAGGTAACGAGGAAGTCCAGCAGCAGTGGGAGGCTGCGTGCTTGTTTTAGTGTGCGGATGAGTGCGTCGCCCTACAGCACAAATAACATCTGGAACTATTGAACGGTCTGGTGGCTGGGTCGCCTTAGTGGGAGGTCAGCCCCCACCACCTCTGTCCTCCTCTCTGCTCCGGCAGCACCAGTTCCCCTCACACCCATGCTCTGGGAGTCTCGTTAGCTGCACACATGTGGGAATTCACATGGAACTGTTCTCCGAGACAGGAAAGCTCAGTGAAAGGCTGTTTTGTGTGGCAGCAGTCCCGGGGACAGGAACAACATGGTGGAGGAGGAAGGAACGTGAAGGAGGAAAACGGGTCTTTTCCCATTTTTTTCTCTTCAAGAGTCCCCGGGGAAAATCACAATCTGTGTCCTAGTTCTGTAACATCTGATATGTGAATAGTGCTGCGTGTTAAACGTGTGTCTTTTCCTTCCTGTCCCGTTTGGCATAACTACCTGCTAATGTGACTGGGAGGTCACTGCTACTCGAGTCAATCTGAGATGACACTCAGTGGTGGGACTAAAACTACATCTGGAACAACGTTTCAATAATAAAAGTTTCATTCTGTTATTTATACACCTGACACTCGTCGACTTAATCACCAGCCTCATCTTTCTTTCTGATAGATGTACGTATGAATAAATGCTAAAACATGCATCAATTCTCTTCTTGTTTTAATCATACTAGTTTCAAACATTTTCTATAATAGATAAAAGAGGCTGTGCCTTAGCAGATGGTGTAGCTTGTGCTTTCATCCTGACCGTGTTTATCTCAGGATCCAGGCCAAGACCCAAGAACTTCGGGACAAGCTGGCTAAAGAGAGGGAATACGCTGAAATCCAAGATGTCATCAGCCGCACCTTCAGCTCAGACGAGGAGCACACATATGCCGGTATTGGGTCGTTGGGTTCATCTGCAGACAGCAGCAGCCTGGATGCCTACCACCACCCTTATCACCTCCCTCAGAGTCCCAAGAGCCCTCATGCTCCCCTGAACCTTCAGAACAATGGCCCACCCTTGGAGGCGTTGTACGCTCAGGTCAACAAGCATCGACGTCCTGCTCCTCCTGACAGGTAAGAGATCACCTGTATTTAAGCGTTCCCACAACCGCAGCGCTTGGTGTTGTGACACCCTGCCTTTCCTGTTGAAGTGACACTAACTAGCCTAGGGTATTGTTCCTGTGATTTCCAACCATCTTTTTCATTTGCATCTCACATATAATGTAGGCGCTGTGGCGTGGCTGTATTTGTATACTTTTAGGTGTCAAAGATGACACATGGTTGACAGAACACTGAATTTCACACAGAGTTGTATCACCCGCTTCATCCTACGATCAGTTTTCTGCAGAGAGCAGGTAAAATCCACAAGATAAAAGAGCAGCAGCGTCCTCAGGGTAACTCGCCAGGTGTGGTGATTTATTGCCAGGTAGAGTGTTTCCTTATTTATACATTTAGCTTGGATCAAAGGTAATCCTCCCAGGCCTTCTGCTCTACCTGTTTTTGAGTCGAGCTTCCTCACAGCTGATGGGGTCAGATGGCTTCTGCGTGTCAATAAAAAGGAACTTTTGAAAGATTCCGGTTTAGATTGTTGTGATGCTGAAAAGTTTATTTTCTGTTCCTTAAGGAATTTCCTACAGCTTTTATGTAACTCTAAAAGAGAAAGCCACACAGCTTGTGTCATAGTTGACTGGCTGTGCATTTTGTGAAATCTCTTTATTTTTACCTTTACACTGAACTAATCGTTTTCATGTCCAACACTCGAGTGATGTAATTCTCCTAAACCTTTTGAATTCCCAGTACAAAATAATATATCAAATATTTTCTCCTACCATCACATTTCTCTTTGATTTGTTGATATTTGAATCCTGTTTACATATATAGTTTAATAAGAAAAAAATCGTATGTATTTTCACAGATTAAGACAATGAGAGAATACTAAATTACTGTCAGTAGTATCCATTGGTAACAGGTCAGTAGACCAGTATTCCCAGGTTCTCCTCAGACCTTTCAGAGGGTTGTTGAGGGTCTGGATGAAACACACCTCCTGTGATTGACACCTGTCACTGGGGGGTGTGACCTTTCCCTGCTGGGCTCTGGCTGGAATAGTGTTACTCTGTGTGACCAAGGAGAATGCCTCAGGATGAGTAAGAATGTGTTTAGACTATTGGAGGAGGATCTCCATCCTGTAGCCCTCCTGAGAAAGTCAGTGAAAATAGAAGGAACATGGTTGTCTTCTCCTTGGAGATCCGACTGGATTCACATGGCAGTACACCAAGCACTTCTAGAATAAAAGTTATGTCGTCAGCTTTTGTTCTCTTCAGTGCAAATGTTTCTATTCAACTAAGTGAGTCTGAAGTGAAGCTGAGGCCCTGTCCACATGTAGCCGGGGATCTGCCGAAACATAGATATTTTTCTACGTTTTGGCCTGTCACCCACACGAAAACGGAGTTTTTTCACACGAAAACGGATCTCTTTAAAAACTCTGGCCAAAGTGAAGATCTGTGTTTTCTCTGTTTTGGGTGTCTGTGTGTGGACAGACAAAACCGGAGTTGTAAGATCCGCAACGTCACTTTCCGCGACAAAAAAATGCTGACATCACGTGTGTGACCTGTGTTTACACTAGCCGACAGCATGGATGCCCTCAGAGCTGCGCTCGCTTTATCAATTGTCCAAGCGCTTTTTGCTTGTTTGTTTTTGCAAGCGGAATTACTGCTCTTGCTGAAGACCACAGACGAAGGACGAGGTTAAGAACGGGGGAAGTACTGCCGCCTACAGGTCTGGCATGTCCTTAACAACGTATTTATCCGGGTACGTGTGGACAGTTTTTTTTTCAAACAAGGTGGTGTGGATGCAAGTTTTTGGAGGGGCGGATATTTGTTTTTGAAAAAACCCGGCTACGTGTGGACTAGGCCTGAATAAATAATGGTTATCCAAGGAGCTTCACTTGTGATTCTGGATTCAGGTATAAGTGTTACAGTCATAAAGATAATAAACAGAACTATCAGAAAAATAATTCGAGAGACACACATCTTGTCCATCCATCTATCCATTTTCTTCCGCTTATCCGGAGTTGGGTCACAGGGGCAGCAGCCTAATTCAAGAGGCCAAGACTTCTCACTCCCCATCCACTCTTCCGGGGGAATTCTAAGGTGTTCCCTGGCCAGGTGAGAGGCATAGTTCCTCTAACGTGTCCTGGGTCTCCCTTTAGGCCTCGTCCCAGTTGGACGTGCCCGGAAAACCTCACCAGGGAGGCGTCCAAGAGGCCTCCTAATCAGATGCCACAGCCACCTCAACTGGCTCCTCTCGATGTAGTCTACTCAGATCCCTTTCTGGATGACCGAGCTTCTCACCCTATCTCTAAGGGAGAGCCCAGCCACCCTGCGGAGAAAACTCATTTTGGCCGCTTGTATCTGTGATCTCGTTCTTTCGGTCACTACCCAAAGCTTGTGACTATAAGTGAGGATAGGAACGTAGAGTGACCAGTAAAATTGAGAGCTTCACCTTCTGACTCAGCTCTCTCTTCACCACAACAGCCCGGTACAACACCCGCATCACTGCAGATGCAGCACCAATCCGCCTATCGATCTCACGCTCCATCTTTCCTTCACTCATGAACAAGACCCCGAGATACTTAAACTCCTCCACTTGGGGCAGGACCTCATCCCTGATCCAGAGAAGACATTCTACCCGTTTCCGAATCAAGACCATGGTCTCAGATTTAGAGGAGCTGATTCTCATCCCAGCTGCTTCACACTCAGCTGCGAACCGCTCCAGCAAAACTTGTTATATTGCAAATGTAGAATTGGTTAAGTTTTGAAACTTGTATGATGTTATGTGATGTGATATATGTAAAACAGAATTCTACCGTGGGCCATATATCCCCTCTGCTGTAAGAGTGTATAACTCCTCAGTTCAACTGGTACAGGCATTATCCTGGCGCACAATAACATCAATTCAATATTCAGTATGCGTTCAATACCTGTGCAACACCGGATGTACATTAGTATGTCTGTATCCGTCACGCTGCATAGTTCTGGAAACCCATGTTTCTAGAGATGGGTAACGATACCGATTTTTGATACTTTTGAATGTTCAATAATTAATTAAATATTGTAATTAAATATATGTATGTTTTCTCAATATAGAACCATATTTGATAAGCAGCACAATAAATAAGATACAGCTGTTTGTATTTTATCATCATAGTGTTGTACAGAATTCTGCATTATGAAAACCTTTAACCACAACTGTTTCTAAATGACATAAAAAACTAAAACATCAGTCTTGTATGATTAGCTCAATTTACTCCTATTCCTCTTCTAGGCCCTCTGGACAAGTTCTGTAATAGGTGGGTCCTTGTGGTCGTGTAAACCGTGTCTCTTCCTTCCGTTTGCGGTTCATTTTCAAACAGTTGGTTTTTCCTACCTGGAAGTCAGAGTTTTGGAGTACCGAGGAGAAAGCTAACACACCATTAGCTGATAGCAACGGAAGCTAAAACATCAAGCTAACATTACTTCAAACAGTTTATTTACGTGCTGGAGCAGATTAAGATGATGCTGCCTAAGTTAGATTGTTGTCAATGTCGTCATCACCCGATCACCCATCACATTTAGTGAAGTGAAGCCAAACTTTAGAGCGCTTTCTCGATGCCTACTAGGAAGTCAGAATTTCCTCAACAGTGCAATCCCTGAATCTGTGGCAGAATAGTCTGTCTCTGATCTTTATCTTGATGCGAAGCAGCTTCTTTGCTGTCTGTCTTGACCTTTTGACATGCTACCCTCCATTGCTTCACACTGCGTCGCAAATTCAGTCACACCCAGAGTCTCAATTCCACATCTTTAGGAGACAGTCCTGGTGCTGCCGGACTTTCTTTGGGACCCTATAGTCTTCTTTACAAATGCAGTAGAAATGTTTTATTTTTAAATCAAGTTCATTTTAAAGGCAGATATTTGCTTATTTTGCATATTTTGCGAATCCTGATGTTTTACCTTCACATCATTAACAGCTTAGTGTTGCAGGCTCCTTATTAGTTTGGAGTCTGAGCTTTGAATATCACTAGAACAGTCTATAGGTTGTTATTGACAACAACCGGATTAGCTTTGGAGAACAGAGTGATTTGATTTCAAATATGCACAACATGTACGACAATGCCTTTTTGTTTTGCACCACGTGCTGTTTTGCATATCTTGTGTATGCCAGCCTGGTCCTTCGCACGCAATGTTTGTTTTCCTGCCTGTGAAATTCAATAATATACCCTGCTTCTTATTTTGTGGAGTCTTTCTATTTACAATTTGCAAAAAGGAGCTTGAAACCCTTTCAGATTCAATACTCCTGTCACTTGCCTATCATAACAAACATAAACAGTAATTTGCATTTCTAAATTAAACTTAATGGAACTGTCAAGTCTAAAGCGCCAACACAACAGAATTTACAATTATTTCTGACTTATCTACTGGTCAAACAGAAATAAACTAAAACTTGTAGAGCCATCTTTTCTGTTGCATACTTTACATTTTCTTCTATTTTTGTTGTAGGATTTCATTAAAATATTTATAAATCTGTTCAAATAATATTAACTAAACGGGTGATATAGATTTCTTATTGAAGGTCTCTCATGATCTGCATAGGACGAGAGGAGCATGAACATGATTTACCCATAACTAGATACTAGTGATGCATCGATATGACATTTTTAGGCCGATACTGATATCCGATATTAAGATCACTGTTATGGCCTATAACCGATATTTGCAGATGCCAATATACCGACACTAATGCGTCAAAAATCTGCAGATTTTGTGTAGAATGAAAATTATTAAAGCAGTATTTACATTATTATGTACACAACACACACATTTATGGTTCTGAGATTATTCCATTCAATGTTCACACGACTAAACAATGACACATCACCTCCCCTCCCCCTCTGATACAGGCAACCAAATGGAGACGAGATGGAAAATATATCGGTTGTTAATATCGGTTGGGTTTTATTTATCGGACCGATACCGATATATTGAAAAATGACTAACATCGGCTGCTAACGATGCAGATATATTGTCCATCCCTACTACATACTGTTCTGTCAGGTGATGCTAAATTGTTTCCATAAATGCCGTTCAAATATCTTTTGGGTTAGACCAAATATTGGCATCTTTGAGGTATATATATATATATATATATATATATATATATATATATATATATATATATATATATATATATATATATATATATACAATAAAAACGTATAGAGTTCTACTCATTAGTTTTAGAGGGATGGTGTGAATTAGGTTTTAGTTAGGATTAGGGTTGTGAATAGACTGGTTAGGGTTAGGGTTGTGCAAAATTCAGTCACTAAAATGAATGGAAGTCAGTGATCGTCCTCACAACTAATGCTAGAGGAGAATGTGTGTTTTATCTTTTTCACCCCCATAATTTTATGAATTTGCCATAATAAAGATTTTCCACACAAAAATAAAAATCAAATATATATATATTTTTAGTAAAATTTACTTTGTATAAACATTTTATTTTATTTCTACACGGCTGACCCTTTTACAGCTGTAGATGTGTTTCATTTGACTTGTGTATGAAACACTCCATTTTTTGAGATAGCTGATGTCATTAATTCGTAATAATTTTCAGTCAGACTAAGGGCAGCTAATTGGTGCTACTTAGCAGCCCTTGGCTTCTTCCTGGAACGGTTCTCCTTTATTAGATGAATTATGGGTCAAATACCTGCAATTGCCAGAAGGTTCCAGTTTAGCATCTCTGACAAATTTCAGCTCCATGTATTTATGTGCTTGCGTATTAATTTAATACCTTAGTAAAAGCACTCAGCTGTGACTTTGCAATGCTTACAAAGCTGCTCTCTTGTTTACCCACGTTTCATTGGACGAGTCCTCAGCTGGATAAACAGCCTTTGTATGCTGCTGTCTCTAATAGACCTTTGGTAATGGCGACCTAATGGGAAGGTCACTGCGACTGTAAAGCTGGAATGAGTCAGACCTTAGCCCATAAAAGCTTTGGAGATGTGAGGACCCCTGGTTGCTGTGGGCGTCCAGAGATACTGCCAATTCTGCCATATCGAGTTTTACTGTTCCGCTGTGGGATCACGGCACAACAAGAGCTCATTTGACAAGCTATTGCAGCGTTATTACAACTGGCAGCTCCACTGGTGTTTTGACAGTGTCGTCTGACTCAGTAAAACTAAAGAGCACCAATAGAAAAATAGGATATTTTTTATGTTCAGTTGTGTCAAAACGTAAAGTGTTGATAGGTTTTTTCACCTTGAACCCATAGCTAGGATTCTTGGTCTGCCACCACGTTTACATAAAGGGAGCCAAACATAAAAAAGTGCATTGTTTTACTTTAGATTGGTTTGTTTCACCTTATGAAAAAGGCAGACTTCTCAAAATGGAATGACCTCATTTCTCGACATGCAGCTGACAAGTCAACCCCTCCATCTGCCCAGGCACTGAATGCTTTGGGTGACGGGCGTTGGATGCTGCGATTTAGAGCGACCATGTGACAGGCTGCCAGACTCGATGGGATTTGTGAGGAGCTAGCGTGAAACAAATCTTCACCTTTTGAAGCTTCAGTTTGATTGACTTCTGCTCATATTACCCAACACACCTCAGCACACAGCAAAGAACGAGTGATGCAAAGAAAGAGGTTGCGGGAAGCACACAGAAGGAGATATGAAGCTCACAGATCTCAGCTTTTCAAAGGTTTTAAAGTCCCAAGTAACTCAGCAGCTTCAAACACCCTGGCAGCCTACATTAATAGACAGAGAGCCTAAAGGGTTTACCTAAAAAACACTCTAGTGTGTTCCCCTACCAACACCAACACTCACCTTTGCTCTTGCAACAAAACATAAAAAATCTACTTTGTGCAGGCATGAAGTTGCAACATAAAGTTCCTTTTACATTTTCAACAACTTATAAAAAGTAAGTTTTTGATCTGTTAAAGTTTCCTTCGCCTTCTTCTCTTCACACTCTGGGATCAAAAGGGGCAGGAAGCATCAGCCTATGCTGAGACACATTTGCACCCCAGATGAGGGCATATATGTGCATTACTGTGAACTTTTACCTTTATAGCTATTGTATTTGTTTAAAATACAACAGCAGGTGCTTAAGTTCAACAGACATTCATTTGCTTCCTATGCAGCATTGTCTGAAAGTGCAACTGGATGACGCCATCAAAGTGAGGCACACGAAGAGTAACTTCTTCTGAGCAAAAGCGCTTTACATCAGTCAGATAATCACCAAGACATTCTGAAGTAATCATTTTTTTATTGTTTACTGTCTCTTATTTGGCGTCTATAATTATCTCTGCAATCAACAATCAGTCAGATTTTTATAGCTTGTTTTAATTGAGATGCAATCAAAGTGAGATTAACAACACTTTTGACTGTAACATCTGCAGTGCTGATTAAATCCTACCTCTAAATAATTCACTGGTATATAAATAAAGCTTTTACAAGCTTTAAATCTGAATTAAGGCTTTAATAACAGCTCATAAGTCACTAATTACTTTTCTTGTCATTCCCTAGAGAGTCGTATTGATACTTCTAGCATGGAGGAACAATTAGTTCTAATGAAACACATACATAAGTGTTAACGAAAGGTTCTCTACACACACTTGTTGGTATTTCTCAGTTTGGGGTGTGTAGTCTTGTTCTATTAACTTCGCCTGGAGGCCAAACTAAACAAGACTTAATATTTAATCTAGGGTGTTTTTATTATTTCTTGTTTTCAACGTGTTTTGAATAATTGTAAAGACTTAGCTCAGTGACTCACACTGGCCATTTTATTGAGTACACCAGCAGCCACTCACGCGGTAACAACTTGGTGTGTTTAGTCCTCTAGACATTGTAAAAGCCAAATTTCAATTGATCATCAGAATGAGGAACAAAGAACTTTTACGTGATTTTGAACATGAATGTTCTAGAAACTGTTGATCTGCTGGGACTTTCACCCACAATCACCTCTACGGTTCACAGAGATTGGTAACGTCAGCTAAGAGCAGGAAGCTTATGGCCCTTTGGTCAGCTCAGCTTGCATGAAGTTAAAAGCATCAACTCAATCCTACCTTTGCCGGTTTAAGGTTGTAATAATCTGTTATAGTAAAAACAAATCCACTTTTTTACCTGCAGGAGAGTGTTCAAAAGTCTCTGATGCCACATTCCATCATTTTCTGGTTCTTCATAATAAAGAAATTACACAATGTGTACTCAGCTGCTCTACAACAGCACAGGACGGTGAACTGTGGAGAATTTGCGGTCCTGTCCTGACCTGAGCTGAGACTCTGCTCTGCCGATCTTCTGCACATGTCTTCGCGGGCGTTATACCCTGCACCTAAAGGGGTGTTCTTGTCCCACTTTGGACACTTCACTAGCCCCTTAGCCTGGTTTGTACACCACAGCCTACCTGAATAGTATTGCTGACTGTGTCTATTGTCACACAAGGGTACACAGGAATAAACCCAAAATGCAGGAGGCAGGATGACTCGATCCAGCTCTGAGTTCCTTTAATAACAAAAAATCACCACATAAGTGGGAAAAAGGACTTAACAGATCTTACTTGAAACAAAAACTACGAATGGTGATCCACAGACTCGAAGCAACACTACACAACAACGCCACACCATGCACTGGGAACAGCTGCTTAAATTCATGGTGTGGCAATCAGGATATTGCAGTCAGCTGCAGCCCTCCCCGGTGCTCCACAGAGGGGCAGGAACTGCAGAAAGAGCCACAGCCAACCTGCACAGAGAAGAAACACACATGAAAAACAATCATGAGGTGTAAACCATAACATCCATCCCTTTGTGACCATACGGACGCATCATCTGATGGATCCTTCCAGCAAGATCATGCTCCATATTACAACGCTCAGATCATCTCAACACACATTCCAAATTCCAATGTACTTAATGGATGTGTGATGCTTTTCTACCAATACAGACCGAAACCCCTGAGTAATGTTTTCATCCCCTTTTTGAAACTGTGACATGGGGTATTGAGAGAGGTCTGAAAGCTCTCAGTGAGGTGTACCAAAGAAAGTGGGAGGTATGTATGTTGATAATGTTTCTGCCTCTGTAAGACAAAGATTGCAGAACAAGGTTGATAGATGGATAGTGTATGTGCATTGCCTTTAGCTCTCTTCCTCCATGTTTGCTCTGCGCTGTGAAGATATCGCTGGAGGCCCGATGCTCCAAACACATACCAAACTAATCACAGGAGTTCTACACATAGCAGTTTATATCTTCAAGGCAAAACCAGTGAATTATTTTCCTTGTATGTGCCCCCCCCCCCCCCCCCCCCCATCCCAAAATGGCCCTGTGGGATGGTTGTGATGCGAAGAAGCACACAGAAGGCAATTTATCCTCTGTTTGAACCATTACATTCATTTAAGAAACCAAACAGCCCGAAAGCAGCTTGAGAAAGAAGTGAAAAGAGGAGAAAGAAACATGAGAGGGCTATAGATCCATTTTGATCCCAGCTCCACCCTGACTGGATCTGATTAAAGATGTGTGTATAGTATTTTATTAATGCTCTTCAAAGCCTGAAGGGCTTACGCACAGTCAGAACCTAATAAATTATCAGAAGATGAAAAGGAAGACGGGACTGTGTTATTTAGAGCTGTAGTTACCTCACACACCCATACGAGGTGAAGATGAGGGGAGCTTGAATGCGGCCGAGGGCTGTTGACGCCTGGTTTGTTGATCAGCACTGGAGGGCATTCCATTCCCAGCAATCAGCAGCTGCAAATAGAAGGCTAATCCCCTCTCAGCTCTCCTGAAGGCGGCTGCTGCCTGACACCGTAACTAGCTGTGCCACACACACGTGTGAAAGAAATTCACATAAGCATCAGGCGTTCACGGGGCCCCGGCATGTTTTCCTCCAGAATGTACAATGACTGTGATGATTTGTTTTGAAAATGTCACAGTAACTAATTGGGAGGGAGCACACGGAGAACATGCTGTTAGCAAACGTGGGATATACTCCTCTGGAACTCAGTGACTGAGAAATCCATTTTGATTAAATAACACACACCGCTGTGTGCCTGCTACGCTGGTAGGAGGCTCTTCTGTGGGTAACTCAACTTTTCACATGATAGATAATCTAATATCACAAACTAATAATGCAACCTGTTTGCTAACGTTGTTTCGTTGCTTTTAACTCTGCTGTCACACCACCTTTTCTTGAAGTAGATCAGGTGAGGAATGTGTCTGAATCAGGTGGCCACAGAGTTTGGATCTGGTCTTTTAAGTCGGTCTGCAGGCAAAGAACCTTCACATCTCTTCATCCTCCTCTCTAATTTGATTTATCTCTTGGCTTAGCTGTAAACACACCGTTTCTGTTATGCCAGAGGACCTCCTACCTCTGCTAGGTGTTGATGTTTTCAGCATGAAAGTCATGGATTAAGGTGAGAGAAAATAAAGGACGTCCCTTCTCTCTATAAACACAGTTACTGGGAATTATAACATTACAAATGTGACCCCAAAGTTAGGGGGTTTGCCTTTTATTACATTTGTAATCAGTTTAAATTGTGGATCTAAATAGTGATGCAACAGATCAAAAAACTCTCGATTCAGATCGGATCATTATGTTTTTTGGATCAGCAGAAAGAAAAGAAAAAACAAATACCTTTGCTCTCTTTATGTTGTAGAACACTTAGTGCAACATTGTTCTGCTCAATTTGAAACTTGCTATAAAAATAGGAAATACAGAGGGGTTTGATTTCTGATTAAATGTTACAATGGCTTGCCACAGTCACGCTAACTCCCTACATGTCCTGCTTTCACTCATTTCTTCACCTTTCCAAACCCCTGTTTATTTATTCTTCCTCGTCTTTTACACAATATTTACAGCTCCCACCACATTGATGGCATTTTGCACGTGCCAGTCTCCCCCTCTCCTTTCACAGTGATCGGAGGTATGTGTGGGATAGACTGGCGGCACATGTGTGTGAGTTCATTTTTGCCGTTTGCATCATCATTTTATTTTACAGGGAGGCCAAAATGCTCCCATACATGTGATTTAAATGATGCAGGTGGTTTTTCAACCTCCTCTACTCCTCTAATATCTATGACCTCTGCCGTGCTTTACTTGTTTGGATTGACCAGGTGGCGCCTCGGCCCTTCATGAGACCAATCCGCGGACCACGTGTGTACCAAACCGTAGAGATCCATGCGGATCAAGGATCAATGGTGCACCCCTCCCTCGTTCTAAACGATCACAACAGCAATTGGGACAAAAAGTTTTTTTACACATTTGTTGGACATCCAGGCTCCTGTAGCATCTCTTCGCTGCTTTTATAGCAGCGCTGCCAATCCATGTCTTCATGTGATTGATCAAGTAGAATCAACTGGTGTTTACTTTTGTTTAATACTGTTTCTGAATGTTCTTTAACATAGTTCTTTTTAAGATTTAACTATTTCTGGTAGAATTTGTTCATTCTAAAATGATAAAATGTAGATTGGTCTCAGAATTTATTTGTCATCATTAATAAACAGTGCAACTGGTAACTGAACTTCTGTCACAAAACTATGTTTTTAAGACTGTTAAACTTTGTTAAGGTGGACACGGTGAGCTTTACTGCAGTGTTCCTGATGTGATCACAGCTCAAAGGGAGAAATAAATACAATAGGCTCCAAAAATTAATGAGAAAAGTGATAAAGAAGATTTGCACATAGACTGTGATTTATGTTCACATGGGAAAAAAAATTTAACTTGATGCGTGCACGTTTTAAATCAGTTGGCACCCTCAAACACCTAACATTAATTTTATTGTTTTTGGCTCTGTGTTGGATGTTTCTGCCTTATCAGAAATCGCCTTTCTCCATTTCTATGAATCCGATCAAATAAACATGAAGATTAGCTGCTTGCTGTGGCATCCCACTTGAAAATTCTGTTTTCGTAACCCCGTGGCGTCCAGCCATCACTGACTAAACAAAGAAATGAATAATTTACTATTGTCAGGAGAAGTGTGTTTACTTTCAGTGTTCTTGGGGTCTGCATGATTCACTGTAACTACAAGTAGCTTACCGATTGAAGACAAGCCTTCTGGCTAACAAAACATAAATAGTTAGCATTTCACTGTAAGGCTGTGGTGAAGATAAGTTTGTAATATGTGCCGCTTGAAATAAGTCATTGTTGCTAACCAGGAGGAGATGTTGCATAAAGGGTTAGGGTTAGGCAACAGTCTTACAGAAAAGTACAAATTATGGGCAAATTATGGGTATAATTTTTTGAATGAGATCAAAATGTCTATAATGTGATGATACAAATATTCTACTTTAGTTGAGCCTTTCTGTGGATCCTAGTATTGATTAAAAAATAAACTATTTCAAATGTGTCAACACATTATTGACACTGGACTGAATAACGTGCACTTTTGCAGGATACAGTTATTAGTCCGAAAGCATCTTGATGTTCAAATATTAATTTCATGCTCTAAATCAATTACTCTAATGAGAAGCAGAAGGACGTAGTGTTAAATCAGAATATGCCTCTAACCATGAGAGAGAAACGGGCCTACCTCTCCATAAACTGAGTATGAAGACTTTTCTCAGAGTGGTCACTGGAGTACAACTGTTTTAAGTACTAGTCGAGCGCTGGCCAGTGTTTTCAGGACAGATAATTAAATTGACTTCACCCCACTCACATCTGAGGCAGTGAGTCAGTGTCCTCAACAAAGAACACCAGTAGTTCTCTGTACTTTAAAAGGAGTATCCATATTCCTTTGTCAGAATATGCCACTGTCATACCAATCCCCAACTCGCCAACAAGCTTCCAGAGGCAAATCGGATCTCTGTAAAAGCTTTTGTAATTACTGGGAGCTGAATGGGTGACTACATCACAAATCCACAAGACCAGCCAGCATCACATTCCATCTGTCTTAAGCCTGCTTGCAGTATTTCAGATTCCTCACAAGGAGGTGGTGACATAAGGAATGCCACCATCATTTTCTAGGGTTTAACCATTTTGGACATGTCTTCCTTCTATTCTTTAAAGCCTAGTTTATACTTTTCTGTCTGCAGAGACACTCAGTGCCATTATCCGTTTCAAGGGCTCTCTGACAGGCGCACAAGGAATGGCGGAGTAGAACCAAATTT
>NC_091747.1:38103491-38198491 GCF_043380555.1 Nothobranchius furzeri | reverse complement strand
CCATCAGAGATACGCGACACAACAACCTGCAACCTTCCCATAACTCTTCACTTATCTGCCAGGCTCGTACGCCCCTGGGAAAAAGGATGAAGTGAACATGTTGAAGGGCTTGTTCCTCAAGGAGACTTTAGGGAAAACGGCAGCTGTAAAGTCTGTCGAGGCGATAATTCTCCTGACCGGCGCCGTGACACTATGACATAGTTATTATCCTTATACATAGAGTTGCCACTGCGTCATTATTGCTCACAAGCATTAGGCTTTTTATTTACTTATTTCTTTGCAACCAGCTTTTATCTTGAACAGGTCATTTTTTCATGTTTCGTACAAGAAGGACAACTGATGCTTGTGTCTGAGGAAGTTCGTGATTCTTTTCTTTTCTTCTCTCCGACTCAGAATAATGACACACACACGCTGGCACTTTGCCAGGACATGGATGTTAATTAGGTGGCTCTGTGCCTGAAGTGTGCTGACAGGAAGTAAACACAAAATCGGCTTTCATGTGTAAACTTGGTTTTCTACAGGTTTACTGATTCATCTATAAAACTGTCCAAAAGATCTGAAACAACTCACCGTTAAATCGAAATTATCAGATGTTTTTATTGGTTTCTACTGAGATTCACAAAGTTTGGTCCAAACAGTTCCTCAAAAACGTCTCAACGTCACACCTTAGAACAACTAAAACCTTTTATTACCATTTATCAGTGATGCATTAACCATTTCATCCTAAAAGGTTGTGAAATAACCTCAGAGTTTTAATAACAAACTCAGATAGCTGTCAGTGTTGCCCAACCCTGGTCCTGGAGGCACAACGTCCTGCATTTTTTTATGTGTTCCTACACCAACGGAACAAATTATGCCCGTAGACCTGTCTTCAGCTTGTGCAGAAGCCTGGTAATTATACATCAGTTTAAATTAGGTGTGTTCAAGCATGAAAACATGCCCTCGAGACCAGGATTCGGAAACACCAGCTCACATCATCAAGAGCTCCATCAGAAATGTAGGTTGCCCCCCCCCCCCCCCCAACAAATAATTGGGCTGCGTGGTGGCATAGTGGTTAGCACTGTTGCCTCGCAGCACGAAGGTTGCAGGTTCGAAATTCGGCTGCGGCCTTTCTGCGTGGAGTTGCGTGTTCTCCCCATGCCTGCGTGAGTTTCCTCCGGGTACTCCGGTTTCCCCCACAGATCACAACATGCCCTATAGGTTATAAATTGTAAGTCGCTTTGGATAAAAGTGTCTGCCAAATAAATAAACATAAACATAAATAAATGAATAGTTTGTTGCATTACAGAAATTAAATACGATGTTGCTGGTTCAGATTTAACAGTAGAAATAATTCGGCTGCTGGTGAAATGATCCCAAAACCGTACTCAGTCTCTCTGCTTAGGCTGCTGCCCCGCGACCCGACTCCGGATAAGCAGACGATACAGCATGGATGAATACCCAGCGTGTATAATACTGCAGTTAAGACTTACTGTATTGACCTGTAGCATGGGTCTCCAACACGGGACCCAACTGTGTGAAATATTTACAACACAAATAGACACTTTTAAAGTGGCAGTGTGTAGTTTCCTGGCACTAGGGGGCAGTACATACATTTCAGGGTAGTTTTACACCATGTCGCCATGACTCACAGTAGTTAAAGGAAAAACATTACAGTAAAAGTTGTTACCTGTGGAGCAGAAAGCACGCAACATTGGCGTGACTCCTCAGACTTTGATGGTCCTTCAGTTAATGGAGAGAATACAATGCTGATGCTAATTTTCTGGCGCGGTAGTTTCCAGACCTGCTCAGGTCCAGCACCTGTCGATGTCATCATCATACTACGGCAATAGCGCTCGGCCAAAATATTTAGCATCTCTTTTTCGATTCTGTTTAGCAGTTTTGTTATTAAATGCTTTTGTCTTACTGCCTAAAGGTTTTTGAACGTGGTTATGTAATTTACCTAAGTCACATGTCCAGCCAATCATCTAGTGTGGCATCATCGACAGGCGCAGGACCCCGAATTGACCAGAAGGAAAGATGGTGCCTAATATGGTTTCCCCCAAAGACCCAATTGTTATGGTTATAGGTTACAAAGCCACCAATTTTAACAACTTGACATTATTTTATTCGTTTTTAACAACGATGGATATTTCCAGAGATTAACGATAAAATCTACACATTGTCTCTTTCAATCAAGATGCAAATTTCTTAGAAAGCTTTCTCTTGTTCACTGTTATGTCTAATTTGTTTAAAAAAACATATTTACACAGGCACCATCTATACATCTGTGCAGATACTGTTTGGGTGGAAAGTCTTCTAGTTCAACCATATTGCCAGCTGTAGTAAAAGTATTACTCAGACTGAAGTCATTCTTGTTCAAAGATTCAAGAAGCTCCTTCATGCCTGTAAGGAAGAGCCTATATGGCTCCAGAGAGAACCAGTGACCTGCTGTTTCCAACAGTTTCACTGATTCTGCATATTGATCAGTAGGGTATTTTGGAGCACATTGTAAAAAAAAAGTGTTCTGAGTAATAATTACATGTCGTGTTATGCACTTCATTGTTTTTTTATGCGTGTAATTTTACCCACTGGTACACCCTGTATGAAAAGATCCATCCATCCATTTTCTGAACCCGCTTTGTCCACGTAGGGTCGCGGGGGGGCTGGTGCCTGTCTCCAGCGGTCAACGGGCGATCAGGCGGGGTACACCCTGGACAGAGAGCCAGTCTATTGCAGGGTAACACAGAGACACACAGGACAAACAATCATGCACACACACCTAAGGACAATTTAGACAGACCAATTAACCTAACAGTCACGTTTTTGGACTGTGGGAGGAAGCCGGAGTACCCGGAGAGAACCCTTGCATGCACATGGAGAACATGCAAACTCCATGCAGAAAGATCCCCAGCCGGGAATCGAACCCAGGACCTTCTTGCTGCAAGGCAACAGCTCTAACCACTGCGCCACTGTGCAGCCTTGTATGAAAACAATCTGTGTAAAACACAGATGAATGATCATTGTTGTATCCCACTGGCTCTTAGGTGTTCATAACTTTGGTGTTTTTAATATTTTATGTTTTGACAGATATACACTTCTTCTTTGCACTGGTTTAGTGGTTACCAGTCCTCTTCCTTGAGGCTCACCCTGCATGTTTTTGTCGTTATCATTTATCGTTACTAGCTAAAGCAGCTGTTCATCACGCTCCCAGGTTCTGCAGAATCCTGTTCATCTCCCATTGATTGAATCCAGGTTCTAAATCAGACTGCACAGTTGTCTCTACTGTGTCCATGAATGTTATGTTGAGAAACCTACTTCCTATCAACATGTCTTTATCTATTGACATCACCAGAGACTAACAGGAACCATTCCACGTGATGTGATAGACAGCCGTGATGCAGGAAGCAGGGCATCTCTGGTAACTATAGGTTACATATTCTATAGTGCGTAAACACCAGAACACACACACACACACACACGCATCAGTGCCCACACCAATATTAAATTACCCTGTCTGGTAAACACTTTGAGTGCGGACCATTTTGATGTTTGAACTCGCAGTTCTAATCTAGTCCAGCATTAAATTACCCACAATTACCTTTTCAGCTCTGCTGTAGTGCTTTTTCATTGGCAGCCCCTTGTCACCTCATCCTCCACGCTGCTTTCTCCATCTCACTTTCTCTCCTAAGAACACATACACACACGCACACACACACACACACACACACACACACACACACACACACACACACACACACACACACACACACACACACACACACATACACACACACACACACACACACACACACACACACACCTGGAGGCCAGCTTCAGTGCCCTTAGGAATAGCTGTCAATCACTCATCAGGCACCCAGGTCAATTTGCCAGGCTGCTAAATGTGTTGTATCAGTGTGCTCCTGGTGTCAAGAGCCCTCATTATGGGCCAAAGGCTAAACCAAGGAAGTGAATGAGGCTTTCCTCTTCATTATTTCCAGTCCCCCATGACCCTCTAACCTCTGTGTGCCTCCCCCTCATACCTGAGCGTAACAACACTACAACCTTTAACAAACCAAACTGGTTTAACCCTGTTTTCCTGCGGGCGATTGTCCCACTACTGCTGCTTCATGTGAATTCACTCCTGCTTCTAGCTCCCTCTTTCTTACCCACCCTTTTATCTTCTGTTTCCCTTCCAAATGCCCCGAGGAGCTTGTGAAAAGAAAAGTATTTGACAAGCGGCCGTAGAGGAGTCTTTTTCCAACGTGCGCTCTGCATGGTGCTGACTGCTTCCTGTGTTTAATAGTCGGTGGGAGCAAACCCAGTCCTCTTTTAGGTGTCAACAGCCCAGCCGGCCTTGAAACCGGTCAATTCGTTGTGCAGGGGATGCTGTTTGGGAGAGTTCTTATAAAAAGAAACATCACTTGATGCAGAATCAGGTGAAGGGGATTAAGTATTTAATTTTCTACCCGGGTTTGTTTTTTATCAGTGTGATCAGTAAATCCAGCCTGCAGCAGGTGGAGCGCCTTGTTGTTCGCAAGGTACCATGACGGTGGAATCTTATTGGCAGCAAAAATATTGTTCCCTCCACATTATAATCAATTAAGTGCCGCTGCATCTGCCTGATGAATGGCTTGAAATTACGCCGTAGGTGTAACAAAGCCGTTATCTACCTTCCCACCCTCCTGCAGGGCGGTGGACTGATGTGAGCCCAGATGGCCCTTCCACACATTAGCCTAACGCAGTTAAACTAATTATTGATTTTAGTTTTGCCTCCATGCAATTCACAGCAATAGTGGCCGGTGAGATAGAAAAGTCTCTGATTTGTGGCTAGTTTAGAGGAAATGAATAGAATCGCCAGTGAAGGAGAACGGCACATTTAAAGCAACATTTCCTTTCCGTTTTTACTCCCACAAGTCTGTTAAAGCAGCAGGGTTTAATATTATTCGGGACATGCATACTGAAGAGTAAACAAGGTTATCTGGAGACCTTGATGGCGTTACCTCACCAATGCCACCGATGTTTGTCCGTCCATCTTATCAGAAAGCAAAGGAATCAAACAGCACCTGTGTGTGCTTTAGGTATCGACCTTGGTGTGGGTTTGGTTAGCATGTGGCAAACATCGCTAAATGTAAATGGAAAATGGAATTCCTTGTCCTGAATACAGCTAAAGTTGCATTCAGTCAAAAGGTGCAGAATCACATTTCCACGAAATTCATGTAACTTCTTAAAAATCAAAATAAATTAATATTGAATCACTCATTAGAGTTCCTGTTGAAACATTTCCCACATTGAAGTTAAGCAAAAATGATATTTTTGATCTGGATTGTATCATATTAATTTTCATTATGAATCGCCATTACTGCTGGTTTTTATTTCTTGATTTATTTTGTTAAAAAATAAAATGAATGAATAATTCCATAAATAAATAAATAACTAAATAAATAAATAAAGAAGGAGAAGAGCATTTTTGGTTCTTATTTTTGGGGTAAACACTTTATTCCTGGATGTTGTGGCTTTTATTTTTTATACATAATTTATGTATTTATGAAAGTCATATCACATTAGGTGTATTATCATACATGTATTCTTTTAAACTTGAAATTTTTACCGTATTTTCCCATCTGAAGACATTCAAAAATAAAACAATATTCAAATTTTTAAATGCTACATTTGGGACTGATAAGATTTATTTCAGGAAAGGATTCCCGCAATTAGAAACAAATTTCTGCAAAATTTAACATCCATCCATTTTCGACCACTTATCTGAGGTCAGGTCATGAAGGCAGCGGTCTAAGCAGGGAGGCCCAGACTTCCCTCTCTCCAGCTACTTGGGCCAGCACCTCAGAGGGAATCTCGAGGTGATCCCTGGCCAGTAGAGAGATATAGTCCTTCCAGCATGTCCTGGGTCTTCGCTTGGGTTTCCTCCCAGTCGGACGTGCCCGGAAAACCTCACCAGGAAGGCGTCCAGGAGGCATCCTAACTAGATGCCTGAGCCACCTCAACTGGCTCCTCTCGATGTGGAGGAGCAGCGGGTTTCACAGATCACCGAGCTTCTCACCCTATCTCTAAGGGAGAGCTCAGACACCCTGCAGAGAAAACTCATTTTGGCCGCTTGTATCCGTGATCTCGTTCTTTTGCTCACCACCCAAAGCTCGTGACCATAGGTGAGGTTTGGAACATAGATCAACCAGTAAATCGAGAGCTTTGCCTTCCAGCATCATCTGTACAACGCCTGCATTATCGGGCACATCTTCAACTTCTCTTTTCTTTTCTTCAAATTGTTTTTAAAAAATGAAACAATTTGAAGAAAATAACAACTTTAATTAAAAAAAAACTCCTATGAAGCTATCGGTAAGGTTTTACTGTGGGTAATAAACACACCACTCTCTAAAACGTGTCTGTGTGTCTTCTGCCTGGTGTGTGTCTGAGAATGTTAGCTTATCCCAACGCTGGCCCACTACTCTGTTAGTGCCAGCGTTGGACTAAACTGCCCTGCATGTAAGGCCTGCCCCTCATGGATAAGCCCCATTCAGTCCGACATGAGGTGCCGACCAGAAAGGGAAGGAGAACAAAACAGGAAGTGTAGCAGGAGAGCGTCAAAGAGTCGAGAGCCTCCTTAAAGCAGTTAGGAGACAAGTTAATCCTGTCCCCCTGCCAGGTGCTGAGAGAGGAGATAACTTAGGAGACAATGCAACCACCGGGCCTCTGTGTGTGTGTGTGTGTGTGTGTGTGTGTGTGTGTGTGTGTGTGTGTGTGTGTGTGTGTGTGTGTGTGTGTGTGTGTGTGTGTGTGTGCGCATGTATGTGTGCGTGAGGGATGGTGAAGCCTTGGATGTTTTTACAGGACTAACTAGGATCAGTGGCTCGCTGACGGTTCCTGTCATTCGCCACACCGTGACGACGGCTCTGACGGGCCTCAGCTCAGTGAAAGTGACGGAGGTGAAAGTGACCTGCCCTGGCTTAAAGGCTCGCTGACGGATTCCTGTCGACTGGATCGACCCTTTAACAAAGGGACGATGCTTTAAAACTGAAGTCACTGCAACGACAACACTGGAAATATCTTTCATGTATGAAACTAAAATAGCAGGTCAGGTTGTTTCACACCAGTCATTGTGTGTAACTTTAACTGTTTCTATGTAAATACACTAAAAAGAGTGATGACGTAAAATGATCCTTCAGAATAAAATATGGAGGATTTGTTTGTTTCCCAGTTTCAAGATAAAAGTCATAATTTTGTAGAAAAAAGGCTTATATATATATATATATATATATATACATATATATATATATATATATATATATATATATATATATATATATATATATATATATATATATATATATATATATATATATATATAAATTTGGATACGAAGCAGTAATAAATCTGGCACACCTTCAACACTTACATTCTCCAGCTCTAGATGCAAATAAAGATTTCATTAATATTCTTTTCTTACATTTTATGAGTTAATAAATGTAGCGTACTGTAGGTTCTGCTTCATCCGACCTATTATCTGAGGATGACCTCCATCTAACCTACATGGTTAATCTCCTGCCGGAAGTGGTTTAATTGTGTCTCCATATTGGAGCTGCCATCCTTGATTCATTTATAAAACTCTGATAAAAGTAGAAAACAGCAAGTTTCTATGGCTACCTCGCCACCCACACACGCTTTCACATAGAAAACAGCCTCCATTGTGAATTCTGTTTCTTTTGTCTGCCGTGTAAAAACTTTGCTGCAGAACTCGGCGCTCTACCTTTTCAGAAAGAGACCAAAGAGAATGCTGTCTCCATGTTTTCTTTGGCTTTTTATATTCATATCTGAATTGCCATCAAAGTGTCAGATTACAGGCAAGTCACTTATTTAGTTGCGTTTTGCTATGACCTACATTCTCCTGCAGTTCTTATTTATTTGTTTTTCACCTGCCTGGAAATTATTTATCAGTCAACTGTTGAGAACTTTTGCGGTGAACAACTCCGGGAAAGTCCACAGGAATAAGAAAAAAACAAGAATCAGTAAACTGAGATGGCAAGATTGCAGCCATATTTTTTTACACAGCAAGAAGAGTGTTGTTTATTATGTGCTTTCCTCTGTTTGTTTGAGAGGGAGGTGATATGGCGATAAAATGCCATGCCGAGCGAGACAGGACATGACACGACTCGGCTGCCACTTCACAGCCTTTCACTTTTCACCCACAGATGGGATGAATGTTGTTCTTCTTTCCTTCTGTTTTATTTTTTAGCGGAGCACAAGCAAGCAGACAAGTATGATATTTTCCTCTGTGTCTTCTCACAAAAGCAAAGTGATAAGCGGGTCCCACAACCTTTACTCTTTCCCACATGCTGACTAATGCTTTAGGAGAATCTTCTAAGGGATAGAACAGCCTTTCTCAAATGGAACGATGTGGACCCAGATCCAGCTGGAATTAGAGCAGGAATACATTGGGACTATTCTATAAAGTTCCTTCATTCTGTCTTCTAATTTGTAAATTGTTCTCTATTTAACTTATTTAAGATTCCTGTGGTGATCCTGTTGTTATCTAAGATGAAGAAACACAGACTCAGCTGAAATCATGAAACAACGTTGTTTTATGTGCACAGGGTGAGAGACGTTCACTTGCTGTCCTGCAACCATGAGAGAGTGATGAGCTCCTGTTGCAAAGGTTTGGAGGTTCTGATTGTGTGTATTTGCCACATTCATCTAGAGCTAGCCCGACTGTAGCAGTGGCTAGAGATTTGGTTCTGCAGGTCGGTCTAGCCACGCTTCACTATGACTTCAGCAGGTCTTCCATTTTAGGTCCGGCCAATCACAGCCCTCTATGTTTGTAAAAAGACATTAGGCGGGCTTAGCACCAGAGCTGTGCTGGAATAAACTACAAAGATGGTGTTGGCTGAGTAAAGGTGTTTGTTTCAAATGGTTTTGGCATCAACGCTGGAAGATTTAAACTTTTTTTCTTGGAGACATGAGCAGATAGATGTACTGAGTCATTTATTTTGAAAAGGATGCTTCTTCTTCGACAAAGTATGACGGACTGCACTGTTGACTGATTTCTGTAGCAATGAGTACGTCTCGTCCATTGCTTTGGTTGGTCCTTTCGTTGTCCAACTGTGTGCAGAGGCAGTTTGAAAGACAGCCACAGTTGCCCCACAATTGAGCTCTCTTTATGGATCAGGACCAGGCTACGTATTTGCGTACATAGGATGGCTAGAAACAGTGTTTGGCTTGTGGTAACCCCCTGGTCACTGAGGGGGTAGCAGCTTTTCTGTCTCTGCGTAAAGGTGTGTCACTGATCCAGTGTTGAATCACACTGCCTCACAGTATGGACCATTTTAAACAATATCATCCCAGTTAGTTCCTTCTGATGAGCAGCTCGTGTTTGCCAAAATTCAGGCAGCTAATCGAAGGCAGACAGTCATTTTCCTGTCAGGTTTTTGTATGTAAACAATCTCAGGAGCTCTGGTAAAGTGTTACCTCCATCGTGTTGATACGACATTGTCTTGTACTTTATGCTCATCACAGTTGGGTTGGTTATCAGTTCACTTAACTTGGATGCATTCAGATTCAGCTCCACAAATGCAAATGTTTTAGCCTGGCAACGCTCCATTGACGGCTCTCGGTTGTGGGGCAGGTTCTACCTCTGTCTTTCAAACGATCTCTGCACGCTACTGGACAATGAACAACGTGACGTACTCACCACAATGGATGTCGGTAAACTAGGCAGTCCGCTGTTGAAGAAGGGGAAAATACATCCTGTTTTTCTAAAAAAAAAAAAAAGTAACTTAAATACATCTATCTGCTCCTGACTCTAATAAAGCCCAAGTCCAAATAGTCCAAAATTGGTGTAAAAGCTGTTTTGAACGAGCTGTCGCCATCTTGTTCCACTCTGTTGCATCATCCCGCCCACCAGAGAAATAGAGGGCCCTGATTGGCCCACAAAGTGGATAAAGCACTGTGATTGGTTCACAAAAAGCACATAGAGAGCTATGATTGGCCCACCATTATGGACAAATCACAGCTCTCTAACAGAGACACCAATATTCATCCTAACAGAGGACACCATATTTTCCTGATCAAGGCTTGCTTTGTTAGGCAAGCACAAAGCGTTTGAGGAGAAACCATCAGATGCCAGTGTCGGGAGGCTGTGGTGGTTGTAGATGTCCTCGAGGCCTTCCCCAGTAACAATCACCACCTTGTCCGGCGTCCGTGGGAAGAGGGGTTAAAGCTGAGTCTCACATGCCTTTAAGTGTGTACCAGTTAGATTTTACAAACTGAAGCCACAGATACTCTGAAAACTGATGCAGAGCAGATTAGTTCTTGGGTTGTTAGCACTTTAGAGGACTAGCTGCTGCTTGTTGCTGGTGATCTGAGAAAAGTCTCATTATGAGGCGTGTGTTTACTTGTAGAGAGGAAAAGGAAAGATACTGATGCAAACAAATGAAAGGAGCAACAACATCCGCAGCAGCTGTTTCTGTCTGGTGCAGCTTGTTTAAAGACCAGTCGAGTTTCCCTTCTTTGTGCGTGTCTGCTGCTTCCTGGCTGTATGTTGTTGTTGTGACAGTTTGAATTTTTTTGCTTTTATTACAGACAGTAATTGGCACAGAGACTTTTCACTTCACAGAGGATGGTGGTATTTCTTCCAGCATGATTGCGCTTTTCCATTTGAGATCTTGTGTGTTTCTAAAGCGAGTCTCCTCCCCGTCCATAGGAGATGGCCTTCATAAATATTGATGATTAGTCGCTTGCATTTCAGCTTCTCTGTTCCACACCAGGCGTTTCAGAATATTCTGAGGCACAGAAATCCAGATTATGGGTGCTTGTGCTGCAGATAGCAGGATGTTCTCGCTGCATTTTCTCCATTGCTTGTACAAAGTGCTTTTTTTTTTTTTTATTCAGCTCACGGTTTCTCTTGCTTGGCACTCCTCCTCACTTGTTTTGATCTTAGGTGACAAGTGAGGGCTTTTGCAGACGGGTGAAGAAGCAGGCAGCATGGCGCGCCGAAAAAGGGGCTTTGATAGTTGAAATTAATGAGGCTGGATATGTTTGGCTCTGCTCATTATGCCTACACATAGGCCCCAAACCCTGGGGGAACCCAGACTTCTGCTTCTCGTCGGCGGGCCGTGATCTTTTCGTCTCCTGATTTAGAGCCTCCTCCGGTCTTTTTGTTTTCTCTCTTTTCAACTTTCTTTTAGTTTTCGTTCATCTCTGCCTCTCCGCCTCTCACCCCAGCTCTCAAACAGCCTGTTGTGTGTGCAACCCAAAGAGACAATATAATCAGCTCTGCGTGGTGAGAACAATAAGTGTGTCGTGTCGGATTGACAAGAAGCACACGGCTCTTCAAAGACACCTTAACATTCCACTTCAGCCCTAACTGCATGCGGCTGCAGGAAGGTGGAGGGGTGGAGAGACTCAAACGGTTTCCTCATTCCTTCAAAGGAAACTTGGATCTGTGTGTTTTGTACAATTCTGCAGTTTTAAGTCTGCGTGCTACTTCTGCATTAATTAGTGATAAAAAGAAGCGTAAATGAAGCGGCTGACTCATTCCACATCAAGACTTAACTAAAACTCCCAGATCCGCTGTGCTAAATGGTTCTACTGAGAACCTGGACCCGGAGCATGCTATGTGTTCTGGCTGTAAAGCTGGAGAACAATCCCATCTCAGCACCAACTTGCTTCTGGCCGGTTACCAACCAACGACAATGCTTTGAGTTGTTTATCTTTTACTCTGCCTAATTTAAGAGAAAATACTAATATAAAAAAATATATATTATTGTTTTGAATTGAATAATTAATTATTTTTCTTTAAATACCACAAAAACATGTTTTTAACATTGCCAGCTGCTGTTTACATGAATAACTCCCATTCACAGCATTTATAAACACCAGTTAAAGATCAATCGAGTGTGTTCACAAGCACTGGCTGTTGTTTAGAACGGTGTTTATTAAATGGAATGAAGATTTTAAATCTGCTCTCAGTTATAACAAGACATACCCTCTAATGTGTGTGTTTAAACTGTCTCCCTGCACTGTGATCCTCTACAAAAGCATGGCGTAATGATGAGTCAACGTTCTGGATGTGGAAAACCAAAATGTTTCCAAACTTTTATTTAAAATAAACAAATATAGCACAAGCTGTGGTCTACCACTGTAATATCTGCTTTTGATAAACTCTATTATAGTGTGTGTGTGTGTGTGTGTGTGTGTGTGTGTTGTGTGTGTGTGTGTGTGTGTGCGCGTGTGTGTGTGTGTGTGTGTGTGTGTGTGTGTGTGTGTGTGTGTGTGTGTGTGTGTGTGTGTGTGTGTGTTGTTGTGTGTGTGTGTGTGTGTGTGTGTGTGTGTGTGTGTGTGTGTGTGTGTGTGTGTGTGTGTGTGTGTGTGTGTGTGTGTGTGTGTGTGTGTGCGTGTGTGTCAGTGACTGTGTTAAGGGGTTGATGGGCTCGAGGTTGGTCCTGAGATAAGGAGAACATCTGTTAGTCTGTCTCTATCTTTGGCTGAGCTCCTGGCAACCCCGCAGTAAGAAGGTCCATCTAATCAGAGCAGACAGAGTCATATTCGAGGGGGTGGGGGTCGGGGGGTGCTGGGGGTGAAAGCATGGCTGCCAGCTCTGTAGTCTGCCCTGCTTTAGACCTGGAGCCAGGACACACACATAGAGACACACTCTCTTACACAGATAACATTTAGGTTGATGTTGTTGCCACATCTGGACTTTATTTGATTTCAGCAACATTTTGCTTCTGCAAATGCAGATTTGTAGCATTTTAACTAATCCCTCCCATGTTTTACACCCTGAATACGTTTAGTCACACTCACGAAAAAGACGCAGAATCTGCCTCTGTAAACACAACCGGTACAAACATTCACTCCTGTTGCCTAGGGATGGGGGGTATTCAGAGTTTTTGGGTTGGCTGTAGAGAGGCCTGCTATGTGGTATTCATCTTTTAATTATTCTGAACATGTATTGTTTTTATCTGCAGATGAGTGAAGCAGGGTGCGGTAAAATCCCCTGAAACCAAATTTCTCAAGAGAAAGACAAATAAAGAGCATCTGACTTGTGACTTTCAGATATCATGTTTATGTTTATTTGTTTAGCAGACGCTTTTATCCAAAGCGACTTACAATTTATAACCTATAGGGCATGTCGTGATCTGTGGGGGAAACCGGAGTACCCGAAGGAAACCCACGCATGCATGGGGAGAACACGCAACTCCACGCAGAAAGGCTGCAGCTGAGTTTCGAACCTGCAACCTTCACATGTTTTGATTCCTTTGTTTCATCTCTTTTTGGCCACGTTTGTGAAAATCTCAAAGCAACAACTTTTTCAGCAACATGTTCTTGAATGACTCTAGTTTGCATTGACCTTCTGTAAACAGAAACTGTAGGAATGTGGCAACTTTCCAAAGTCAAACACAGCACTGATCGACTGATGCTCTCACTGTGCATCGAGACTGATTTAGGGTGTTTTATGGGTTTTTTCCCCATCTGGTAAATTAGGTTTCTTAGAAAGATTGTGTGTGTGTGTGTGTGTGTGTGTGTGTGTGTGTGTGTGTGTGTGTGTGTGTGTGTGTGTGTGTGTGTGTGTGTGTGTGTGTGTGTGTGTGTGTGTTCATGGTAACCAGCAATGGCACCACCCTGCTGTGCAGTGTGGATCTGATCCCTAGGAGATCTAATAAATGTGGGTGGGACTGTCACCGTGTCTCTATGCACCCTCCTGCTGATCATGAGAGTTGACAGGTGGATGCAGCTGCAGCGACTCCCTGGGGAACAGGATACAGCAGGAGCAAGCATCAGGACACACACACACACACACACACACACACACACACACACACACACACACACACACACACACACACACACACGCACACACTAAAAGAAAACATCAGTCTGACACACTCACACCAAAAGTTGTGGTGATGGTAGCATTGTTCACACTCGCCTTCACTGCTCAGAATGCAAAGCTACATACATTGGAGTTATGCAGCATCAGGAGGGCTTGATAAGTAGCTTTGAAGAAAGAATTGATAAAAATCAAAAGATTTGATGAGTTTTTGGTTATTAAATGGTAACTTGAATCAATGTACTGTCTAGTAGTCATCGTAAGATTTCCTAGACCTTTAAACTGGAAACTAAGAGCTCACCTTGAGAAATGATAGCTTTATAGTTGATTTGGTTAAATCTTGAAATGAATCAACACCAGTCTGTCTGCAGTTAGAGTTGTGGACGATTGTTAAGTCACTACTGCACCGAGACTGAGCTCATCTTGCACCCTTTTTTTTTTGTTTGTTTGCTATTGTTGATTAGCTGGATTGATTTCAAAAGCTAAGCAGTCATGGATGTTCTAGCAGTGATTATGACTGTTATTAAAATCCGTCTGTGACATTGTTTACCAACACAGAGACATAAACACCATTTTTTCTTTTACCAGCTAATGGCGAGCAATCATACAGATAACATTGTGCCGATGGACAAATAGGATGTTTTCACACCTACAGTTTGGTCTGAATCAGCTGATACATTTGGTTCAAACTGCGGCAGATTGTTCAGCTCACTGACTGGTCAGATGTGTTTGAGGGCGGGACTACCAGAGGTACATACACAGAGAAGCTGTTATGTCCCTGGGTTAATTGACTCCATGGAGAATTCACTCCTGCTCAAGAATCAAGGGGACAATGTGCCTAAACTGCTGTGGCCCCCAGACTCTGGAACTCTCTCTCCTGAGCCTGAGATCAGTGGACTCAGTGGTCTCTTTTAAAAAGCAGCTGAAAACTCACCTGTTCAAGCTGGCTTTGGTGTGACCTTCATTACCACCGTCTCCTTGTTCTGCTCTTATTTCGCCTTCTCGGGATCCACTGATTTCCCTCTTTCCTATTCGTTTTCATTCTACTTGTTCCTCTGCATCAATGCATTAGTAGATGTTGAGCAGTGTTTAGGGTCGTTGACTTGTTGAAAGATCCAGCCCCGGTGCAGCTTCAGCTTTGTCACTGATTCCTGGACATTTGTCTCCAGAATCTGCTGATATTAAGTGGAATCCATGTGTCCTTCCACTTTAACAAGATTCCCAGTCCCTGCACTGGCCAAAGGGCCCACAGCATGATGTAACCACCACCATGTTTTACTGTAGGTAGCAGGTGTTTTTCTAGGAATGCTGTGTTTTTTTTCCTCCATGCACAACGCCCCATGTTATGGCCAAATAGGTTCATCAGTCCACAGCACCTTATTCCAGAATGAAGCTGGCTTGTCCAGATGTGCTTTAGCAAACCTCTGTCAGGGTCCTCACCTTGGCTCAACGTAGTGAGCAGTGAGGAGGAGTGTAGCGTGTGACAAGACCAAAACGTGGAAGTCCAAGCGATGGGAGACGTCTTACACACAGTTAATTTGGGGACGTCAACATGAACCTCAAAGGGAAACAAGGATGTGGCGACATTCCAGAAAGTAAAGGAACATGCCTACTGGAACGGCTAGGGAGTTAAAGGATGAGGTGAGAGCGGAAGCTCTGGGTGCTCCAGTGCGACCTAATGAGCCAAGGTGCTTGTCTAAGGTGCAGCTGGATGAGGTTGGCGTAGGAGACTTGAGTTGTCAGGTATGGAACTGAGAGTTGGACGGGGTCGGACGTGCTGGAAAGGTAAAGGTTAAACCAACTTCAAAACACACTACCATGTTAGACGCCGTTACCGGACCGGAAACGGGAACCCTAAGGCCACGGACAGAGAACAATGACTGAGCTCTGATTGTTGTGTGGGACTTCCTGAAATAAGGTGAGCATGATGACGTGGAGAGGCCAAAACTGGTGCAGGGAATGCTGGGAAATGGAGTTCAGGTGGTGTCTGGTGCAAAGTGGATGGCTGGAGGACTGGAATTGTGACAACCTCAATCAGCTCTGTTGGTGCTGTGGGTGGAGAAAAGGCTTCCTCTGCATCACTCTCACATGCAGCATCTCCTTGTGCAAAGTGAACTGAATGGCTGAACGATGCACAGTGACTCCATCTGCAGCATGGGGATGGTATGCTGCTGCTGTTTGGATCGATGGCTGTAATGCACATAACACACAAGCTGCAAGTATACCTCTGTAAGCACTGCTGGTATACAAATACATTAGCTTGTGAGTGTGGTGGGTTTTTATTTTTTTTACAAAATATTTTCTTAAAAACAAAAACAAAAGTCTTGCATTCTGCGATGAGCACCACCTGTAAAGTTTTACATTTTAATATTTGTGAAGGGAAAATATGGCACCAGATACCATCTTTCATTTGAGGTGAATGTGAGTCAGATTATTATTTCCCTCCTTGGTGATAAAAAAGCATTTGATCTGGGACATTGTGTTTGTCAGACTCACCATGTTCACTTAAACAACAGTTGTCTGGATGAATAGGAAATCAAATCTCTCACTTTTCTACAGAACATTGAACTCAACATTTGTTGTTTTGTTTGTTTTCTGTTTTGGCAGAATTGACTTATCGTGTTTTCAAGATTTTATTTGAACAAACACAACCATGTTTGCTTGTAATCTTGTATTTGGACCACCTCCGACTTTCCTTGATCCTTTGTGATTTCATTTAATGACACAAACCATTCCAAGCAGCAGAATGACTCCCACCTGTTTCATCCTTCTCCTCTGAAGGGCCAACACATGACATTTTCAAATATAGACTGCTAAATCATTTTCTTGCCTTCCTAAAGTCAAAAGTCACACACTAGCCTCCCCCATAATGACATAATTAATGCAATTTTCTTTTTTTCCATTCAAATTCTCAATTTGACAACTCTGCCATAGGGAGACCTTTGACTTCTCTCCCCTACACACCCACCTCCAGAGCTACGTGTCTGCTGAGTTTTAACATGTGTCACTTTCCCTGCAGCACGTTCCCATGGCCCGTTTAGATAAATGCCATTCTGCAGCCCTGCTTGTCAGGAGAAATTATGGCTTCACATCTCATGTTGGAGAAAAGCCAGAAGTCTCCTTGTTTACTCACATGTCATTTAAAGCGTGGCTTTACGAGACAGACTCTCCTTCTCCTGCACAAACACTCGGGGATTTAGGAGATTGAAGTGAGCTGAGGCTCTTCTGATGACTTTAGGGAAACAAAGTGTGAGAAAAGGTCACAGCGGCTTTGTCAAAAGTGGCACATGAGGACAGAGGCTAAGCAGACACTGAGTATGTATACAAGGTTGTTGCCTCTGTGCTCTTATCGACTGGTTTCTGAACATTGATTTTAAGACTTGCTCCTTCCTCTTCCCCTTGCTTTTTCTCTAGTACAATTAAAGATTTCTTTTGGAATTTCATTAATTATAAAACTCTTTTCAATAATTGGAGCTTCGTTGCTTTCACAATACAGACTCTCTGAAGGCTGAAAACCTCCAGAACAGATGCTCTCACTGCCATCTGCTTAGTTTTAAAGGTTCGTTTTAGAGGTGTCTGATATTATCGGCCTACCATTATTATAGCATTAAAATATAAAATAAGAAATGATCAGTTTCAGGTTTTCGTCATTTAATAACAACTTTTTAAACTGATAGTTAATCTATAAAGGAATCATTAAAAAATCCAATATCGAAAATCCCAGTTTAATGGATTTTAAAGGTATCGGCCAGACTCTGCATGAAAATTGTAGAAATTCTGTTTAACTACACGTTACCATCTATATAAAATTAACTATGTTTGGTTTAGCATTTTGTTAAGGAGTTTTGTCATAAATCATTTTAGAAAATCTTAATTTTCTCCTCTAAACAGTGAAGAGCTGTCTGTAGCATGTCACTCAAAGGCTAATGCTGCAGGAGGCATTAGCGTTGGTACACAATGGTGCTATTCTGTAATTAGTGGTATTTTGTTCAACCTTGTGGTCTTAATGGTTATGGATAATTGAGTTTATGGCTTCAGCAAAAAGTCTGAGCCATATGTCAGATTTCTACATGTAGCTATTAAAGTCATGGCAACTGTGAGGAGGATCTTAGCGAGCTGACTGCAAACAGTTTCTGACTGCAGCAGCATGGCTACCAGTGTTAGCTCCGTAAAATAAAAAAAGGTGAAATCATTTGTGAAAGCAACGACATGCTCAAAAGTTGGGTCTAAAAGATGATCCACATATTCAGACAATTTATGCTCCTGAGGCTGGCACAGTTCTGGTGTTGGTTCACTTGACTAGAGTCCCTCCTGGACAACAGCAACAACCAGCTAGAGGGTACCTCCGATCAGGAGACGTTAGTCTGGTGGGCTATTGATTAATATTTTTTTCTGGACTTATATATGTACATGCATGTACACAAAAATGGCAGCACATTGTTTTATTTTTCTGTTGATTCTAGAAACATATTGGGGAATCCTGAAGCAGCTAGCACTGCTAAGCTAAGCTGCTATGTGACCTCATCTACAAGTACAGAAACAAAACACCCACACAATAAAAGTAAATAAACTTGAGCGATTTTGGTTCTAAGACATTCACCAGCCTTCCACATCGGATTTACCATCAGCGTTCCGATCGACTTGCATGTTGTCTGGGTCTAGAATGAGTCGAGCTGTGCGTTCACCTCATCGGCTAACAGGCTTGCAGTACTTGGGTGACTAAGCTGCACCCCTCGGGGGCTTTCCAGTATCTGTTCTCCTCGCCGTATTCCAGAGAAAGAAAATCTAACCGACTTGCAGAGGTTTCAGAAGCTACATCTGACTGATGACACATTGCTGTTTGCTATAATGCTAACACAGAAGCACCGGAGATCCGCTACTCTTTACGCTCGTGATGTGTGGAGAGTGACTGGTGAGACGCCATCCGCTGGTTCGTGCTCAGACTGGAAACTATCTTCTGTTAACGCTATTTAAAAACGCAGGATTTTCTTAATAATCTAGCTAGCCATGGAAATTCCCAAAAATGTCACTTGAGATTTTAATACATTTTTTCACGTGATTCAAAGGAACTTTGCCCCTGGGCAATCTCTTTAAAATAGTCAGACTAACCACAGGGCTATAGTAACCATTAAAACCAGTTACCATTTAATACTAACCTCTTCTATAAAATATTCCTATTCAAAAGGAAACACTGGGCTGTAGTGAGCATCCACATTTCAAACAATCACAGTTTCATCTCTAGTTTCTGAAGGAAAGACGGAGCGTAGAGTTTTACCCTGTGTGTGGTTCCTGTCCTGCACCCCAAATATGTCATCTCATAGCAGGGTGTTAAGACTAATAGTAGGAAGCCAACCATCCAGCACACCTTAAACCTCTAAGGAGCTTTCCTCCACCCTACAATCAGTCCATGACGCTGGTGTCTTGGAGGGAAACCGCAGGAGGCCTGGCCTTTGCACAGCTGGAGCTTTTTCCTGCCTCACAGTACTCATCATCACAGATCAGCTGCATCCTTTCTTCTGTGTGAGAACTTTTAACCCCGGAGGTTTAACCACTATAACAAAGAAGAGTCATACACATGCAGGGTATCTCATACTTGTTTTTATTTTAGTTATTCAAAATATGTGTTCCTGTACAGGATTCTCACAGCTCACAAAGCTGAGCCTGTTTCCAGGATGGTTGGCTTCCATTAGGACTGTCCCTTGTCTGGTCCTTTTGTGGTGATCATGAACAAGATCTAAAGATGTGCTCTAATGTTTAAAGAAGCTTTCTTTGGGTTGGAAGTGACTCTTTGTCTCAAGCAGATGAGTTTTTGTGTCATGGAGTCTTGATTTAAGGTGAAGCAAGACATGGACCAAAGAATCTTGGAATCTACAGGAACAAGGACGATACTGCAGGTAATAATGGTAAACGGCTCTGCTGTTTGTTTATTGGTTTAAAGCAGCGACACTCAATTGGCGGCCCGCGGGCTAGAGCTGAGGAAAATAATCAAATAATCAATGCATGAGATGCGGGCATAAACGATTCTGCATCATAGAATGGTAGCCATGATCAATTATAGAGGAATGTAGTTTTGTTATTTTAATGGCGGCACCAGCGTAGCATCCAGACCTGTCAGAGCGGGTGTTCTCCACATTTACTGGGAAGGAAACTTTGGTCTCCCTTTATGTGGTTCTGCAGGGCTGAGCGCTGGAGTTGTAACTTGAGACTGAACCCGAACTGAATCAGCCCGATGGGTTCTGTTGGATTTGGGCCGTGAATTATCTCAATTGAGCCGGTTGTCACGCGGCACACTCCACTCGCTTGATCAGCGACTAAGAGAGAGAGAGAGAGAAAGAGAGAGAGAGAGAGAGAGAGAGAGAGAGAGAGAGAGAGAGAGAGAGAGAGAGAGAGATTGTCTGCTCACACAAAAGAGAGGATCGGAGGACGCTCCTCCAAACACGCATTATTATTTTCATAATTTCCTTATTATTTCTCCTGGAAGTGCTCAGTCAGACCGAGTGCTGTGATGTTGGGAGATCCGGTCTTGGGGAGGGAGCGGGGTCAGGGAGGGGTACCTTTGACATTTGAATCGATCCGGTAGTCATTCCCGGTACCTACGAATCGATACCGGTACTTAACGGTACCAATTTTTGATACTTTTGAGTGTTTAATATTTTAATTCTCTTTTATAATTAAATATATATTTTTCTCAATATATAACAATATTTGATAAATATCACAATAAATAACATTCAACTGTTTGTATTGACATTGTCCTTGTAGTTTTGTAAGCTGATAATTAAACTGAAGCAAACATCTTTACTGTGAACTAAATTTACTGTGTATCTTCATTCCTTTTGCCGTCTTTTTTCATTTGAGTTTTCCTACTGGGAAGTTAGAATTTCCGAGGAGAAAGCGAATGCACCATTAGCTGATAACAACTGTGTCAATGGAAGCTAACATGTCAAGCTAACGTTATCTTTAACAGTTTATTTAACTGCTGGAGCAGATTAAAACGATGATGCCTCACACTTAGATCGTTGTCGCTGGTTTCATCTTCACCCAATCACCCGTCGCATTTAGTAAAGTGAAGCCAAACTTTAGAGCGCGTTCATGTTCTAGTCGGAAATTCGGAGTTCCGAGGAGAAAGCGAATGCACCATTAGCGAAACGGAAGCTAACATATCAAGGTAACGTTATCTTAAACATTTTATTTACCTACCGGAGCAGATTAAGATGAGGATGTCTCAATGAGATCGTTGTCTGTCGTTGGTTTCATCATCACCCAGTTACCCATCACATTTAGTGAAGTGGACCCAAGCGGTAGCGTGCGTTCTTCTTTCTACCCATGCTGCTCTGTTTACAACTCGCTCGCAGGGACCGACGACATAACGCTCTTGCGCACGTGCAGCTGTCTTGGCAAGTTCTCGTTATGAAGGACGGGTACCGAAACGAGGCACCGTTTGAAATGATGTGAATCGGTGCTCGGTCGGTACTATGGAATTCGGTCGGTACCTTAAAAAGTACCGAATTCGGTACCCATCCCGGGTCAGTTACAGCGGCTGCAGCATAATCATCTGTCTCTTTTATTTAGGGACATGGAGAAGTTAAAAGGAGAGAGAAATAGAAGATAGAAGTTTTTGTTCCACTTTATTATTTTGTTTCATGATGATAAACTGATGTTAAATTCAACTTAAAGACAAACTGGGAGGAAGCTTTGGTTCATTTTAAGTTACAGGAGATCTTGTTTCCTATCTGCTCCTCCAGAGACAGCATGGACATGAGGGTTACATGGTGAGGGTCACACAGGACAGGTTAGTGCAGTCACACAGCCGAGTTGGAGGGGGACAGGTGTTGTCCTTCTTTATATTGCAAGCTTGTGTGTTATGCGCGTCACAGCCAGTGAGCCAAACAGTGGCAGCCCCCCCGGCTCTCTTACTTCTGGGTCTTTTTTGTGAGTGACCCTCGGACCATTATAATCGAGGACCCCTGGTTTAAAGCATTTCTCTACTCATACGATTTGGATCTCAACCAATCGAATAACATCAGCAGCTGCAATGACCTTCCTCTGTAGCGTGGTCTGGTTTGGCCTGAGAGTTATGGTGAGCTGCTCCATCATCATCTCAGAATGGAGCTGCTCCTCCTCATTAGACAGAGTCAGCTGTTGTGGTTTGGGCATCTGATAATGATGCATCAGTTGTATCTGTCTGGAGGGTTATGGGCACGGCCCTCAGAGTGTGACCGTAGGGCAGACCCAGAACTCTGAAGGGATTGTGTATACTTTCTGGCCTGAGAACACTTTGGGATCCCCCAGGAAGAACTGGGAAATATAGCCAATGGAGAGGGATGTCTAGGTTTTCCTCCTGGATCATTTACCTCCTCGACCTGGTCTTGAATTAGAAAGTGAATGGCTGAAAGTTTCTCATAGTACCCATATGGCAAGCCAAATGAGCATTTATTCTGATATCAGGATATCAGCCAGAATTGTCATGAACATGTAAGCCATTTCTGTCCACTAGTTAACTAGTTAGGCATGTTTGTGTCAACTAGTTAAATATCGAGGGTGAAAATGTGCCCACTAGTTAACTAGTGGCAGCAGAAATGCGCACTAGTTAACTAGTGAACACATTTAGGCTTCAGTAGTTAACTAGTTGACACAAAAACTGCTCACTAGATAACTAGTAAAAGCAGAAATGTATACCAGTCAGCTAGTTGAAGGTATTTGTCTCACTAGTTAACTAGTGAGGGTCAAAATGTGCACACTAGTTAACTTGTGGTAGACATAAATGTGCACTAGTTAACTAGTGAACATATTTTGGCTTCACTAGTTAACTAGTTGACACATAAATGGCTCACTAGTTAACTAGTAAAGACCAAAATGCACACCAGTCAGCTAGTTGAAGGTTTTTGTGTCTCACTAGTTAACTAGTGATGGCCAAAATGTGCACACTAGTTAACTTGTGGTAGACATAAATGTGCACTAGTTAACTAGTGAACACATTTTGGCTTCACTAGTTAACTAGTTGACACATAAATGGCTCACTAGTTAACTAGTAAAGGCCAAAGTGCATACCAGTCAGCTAGTTGAAGGTTTTTTGTGTCTCACTAGTTAACTATTGATGGCCAAAATGTGCACACTAGTTAACTAGTGAAGGCTTAACTCCTAACTAGTTAACTAGTTGGAGTAGGTCAGTGCCACTAGTTAACTAGTGAACCATTAATGACTCACTAGCTAGCTAGTTGATGGCAGCAGGCTCACTAGTTACCTAGTTGATGCATCCATTGTCCAAACTAGTTAACTAGTGAGGACATAAATGTATACTAGTAAACTAGTTCAAGTCTACATTCACACTAGCTAGCTAGTTGCGCAGAATTCTAATTAGGAGGCGGAGAATTTCTCAAATTAAGACTCTCTATTGGCTCCCTGTGTCAAAATAAAATATGACAACCAATCACAGTGCGGAATTTCGTAAAATCCCACCCCAAACATTTGCATGCGGCACACAAGTTAACATGCTGGCCAGAGGAACCTCAGCTAGTGAACTAGTAGTGGCTTCAGTGTGACACTTACATGTAAACTTGTGAAGGCGGAACTGCTCACTAGTTAACTAGAGAGGGTACAAATGTCCACTAGTTAACTAGTGAGGTGCAAAATAAGTGTCACTAGTTCACTAGTGGGCCCCAAATCGCCCACAAGTTAACTAGTAAGGTGCGGATATGCTCACTAGTTAACTAGTGAGGTGCAGATTTGCTCACTAGTTAACTAGTGCACCCTAAAGCGCCCACTAGTTAACTAGTAAGGTGCAAAAAAGCATCACTAGTGAACTTGTAAAGTGCAGATATGCTCACTAGTTAACTAGTGGGCCCCAAAATGTCAACAAGTTAACTAGTAGGGTGCGGATTTGCTCACTAGTTAACTAGTGAGGCACAGATATGCTCACTAGTTAACTAGTGATGTGCGGATTTGCTCACTAGTTAACTAGTGAGGTGCAGATTTGCTCACTAGTTAACTAGTGCGCCCTAAAGTGCCCACTAGTTAACTAGTAAGGTGCAAAAAAGCATCACTAGTTAACTTGTAAAGTGCAGATATGCTCACTAGTTAACTAGTGGGCCCCAAAACGCCAACTAGTTAACTAGTAGGGTGCGGATTTGCTCACTAGTTAACTAGTGAGGCGCGTATATGCTCACTAGTTAACTAGTGAAGTGCGGATTTGCTTACTAGTTAACTAATGAGGCGCGGATTTGCTCACTAGTTAACTAGTGAAGTGCGGATTTGCTCACTAGTTAACTAGTGAGGTGCGGATTTGCTCACTAGTTAACTAGTGAGGTGCAGATTTGCTCACTAGTTAACTAGTGAGGTGCGGATTTGCTCACTAGTTAACTAGTGAGGTGCAGATATGCTCACTAGTTAACTAGTGAGGTGCAGATATGCTCACTAGTTAACTAGTGCGCACAAGACGCACACTAGTTGCTGTTTTTGGAGCAATCTAGTTTACTTGTTATGTAAAAATGTGTTCTTACTAGTTAACTAGTGACAAATTTACCTTCACTAGTTAACTAGTTGACATATTTGGCCTTTCTAGTTCACGTGTAATGGGACAGGAAGCACTCACTAGTTAACTAGTGAGCATATCTGCATTATATTTTTTTCTCAGTAGCTTATAGAGGGCAAACTGAGCCTTACATGTTAAGTAGTGAACACAAAACACTGTCACTAGTTAACTAGCTGCAGAAAAATGCCCCTAAAACTAGTAAATTTGTGGAATTTGAATAAATACACACTTGGCTGGCATTCTGTGTAACATGTTAACTAGTTCGACCGCTGTACTGCTCACTAGTTAGCTAGTGAGCAAATCCGGCCTTTACATGCAAATGAAGAAATGCAGAACAGCAATGTGATTGGTCCATGTAGGACTGAGAAACAGAGAAAGTATGGCGGACTCTGTTTAGGCTGTTCTAAGAGAAAATTTGATAAACTAAGATTGTTTGAGCATATAAATATGTTTTGACGACATTTGTAGTGAGAAAGTTGTGGTGTATTGCTGTAATCTTTGTTCAGTTAACGTGTACAGTCTTTAGTTTTCAGTTATTAGTCTGAAAAAGCCTGGAGGCGGAAGGCAGCGGCAGACAGCATGTCTGTTTCTGTTGACAGGAAAGTGCAGAAACTCCACAGAAATCTCCGTCAGATATATTGTTTCACATTTGTACGGAAGCGACAAGTTTATAATAATAAAAAAGGCTCTATTTTACATACGTTGCTGTAAAGCCTGCCAGCACTCATGGTGTTCTGAAGGGATACATTTGCGAAGAGATTTAGCACCTAGCACTGGTGGTCTAGTGACTAACGCGTTCGCCTGCAATGGTGAAGGTTGCGGGTTCGATCCTGGTTAATATACTTTAGTTTTGTACATTATTTCACTTCTTTTCTTTTGCTTAATTTTTGTATTTATGTCAACAAGAAACAAAATACGTAACGGATTAGTGGGCAGAGTTACACACACACACACACGCACGCACGCACACACACACACACACACACACACACACACACACACAAAACATGTAAACAAGTATTTTATGAGTATGAATCTGATTATTGCCGACAGTCGATATTTAAGCATGTGTGTCCCCCTTCCTCAATCCATCCTCGCAAAATAAAATCATCGGCACAGCACAGCAGGCTTTCTCTTGATCCAGAACTAGCACTTCGAAATTGATCATGTCCGCGGCCATCTGCTGCACAATCAGCTGCTCGCAAAGCGGGAAACATTGAAAACAGCTTCATGAACTGAGACACAACAGGGTTAACATCGACAAAAAAATCCACAAATAAATCTAAATAATTAATGCCATTTCCGTCTTTTTCGTTGAAATATACAAATAGCAGATCACACATCTAGAGCAGAAAAAGCTGCTGCAGGAAGCAGGGTTTGTAGTTATTCATGCACCAATTCATCAATGTGATTATTGATCAAGATCAGGTAAACTGATATTAATGTTGCAACATTTCATTTGATCATCTGAATGATACCATACAACTGAATGACCTGTTGAGTCTCTGCATATTCAGGTATTTACTACGGAAAACAAACAACAGCAGGCAGCAGCAGGACTCCCCATGTTATTTCTCGGGTCGCTGGCCCGCGGTCGTCTGGGCCGCTGCGGTCAGCTCTTAGGTAGAGCCGGGAAGCCCTCGTTCGGCTGCGTGGGCTGCTTCACCGTGGACCAGCTCCCAGCAGCCGCTGGTCGGGAGAAACGCTCTGGCTGCAGCTCCGATCAGACCCTACCAACACCTCGCCACAGACAGCACCGCATTAAAAGCCCACAATTACGACCCGCTCCCCAAAGTTACAATTCTCAAGCACTGATGAACACATACATAACCCACAACAGCTATGAAATGTGTGTTATTTACGGCAAAAAGGAGATATTTTTCAAGCCGACGTGCCACTGTTAACCGCAGTTGGCGTGGAAATGTGCTGATTTTATTATTTTTGTCAATTAAAATCCCCCTTGTTTGCTCTTACGTTTTACGAAAACGCAGTATTAATTAAAGCACGCTTTAGTGATCAGCATGTAAAGCAAAGAAGAAATGTGAACATTTCAACCCATTTCGAACCAACCAGTAATATGATTTCTTAACACGGTGCAGCGGCAGCATTTAAAAACCAAAATATAGTTTTTACTCTCCAAAAAAAGGAGAAGACAGTCACGATGCAGCAACCCATTTTAGTCCATTAATCTCCACAATAAATATCCAGACGGAGAATTTCTACGGCCTCCCTGTAAACTCCAATGTCACCCAGGACCAGTCTTAAAGAGACAACGTGCTTAAAGGGAAAGTGTGTAGATTTCTGGCAATAGGGGGTAGTAAATACCAAAGTCACTGCAAACAAGCTGTATTTTTTGTTCAAGTGAGGACCTTACTAACTAATGCTTATAAAGCCAACAAAACCCTCTGGACTCTAGCTGTAACTCTCAAATTAGGATATGAGATTAATGACTCTGGTTAACGCTCCAATACATTAATTGTTTGAGAAATGCATCTTTTTATGTTGAGTGCCATTCGCCAAATAACACACAAGAAAAGGAAGAAGAAGAGTGTTGTTGCACAGTTTTCAAAGGAGTCAAAAACCACCAGCAAAACCATAAATACAGCTAAATAAACATAGAATCCAACATGGCGTCCTCCAGAGAGTCGGACCCTCGCCTGTGTATTTTATTACTATGAAGGGTACATGAACTGATTAGGAACACAAGGTCATAGGGTCAAAGGTCAAGGTCGTGTGAGGTCATATATATATATATATATATATCAAAAATTGCCTGAACGGGTTGAATGATTTTGACCAAATCAGAGGTGATAGCTCCCTATCAAAGGTAGATAAACTGATCAGGTCACAACCTCATAGGGTCAAAGGTAAAGGTCGTGTGAGGCCGTATATATGAAAAATTGTTTTTTGTGTGCAATATCTTCTGAACAGGTTGAAATACTTTGACCAAATCGCAGGTGAGAACTCCCTATCTAAGGTAAATAAACTCATGAGGTACAAAACCTCATAGGGTCAAAGGTCAAGGTTGTGTGAGGCCGTATATATGAAAATTTGGCTTTTGTGTGCAATATCTCCTGAACGGGTTGAAGGATTTTGACAAAATCAGAGGTCATAACTCCCTATCAAAGGTAAATAAACTCGTCACATACACAAGCTCATAGGGTCAGAGGTCAGTGTCATGAGAGGTAATATATATGACCAGTCAGGCATATCCCGCGACGCTCTGCATCGATTTGCAGGGCTTTCTTGTTTCTACAGAGTTTATGTAGGGTGCTGCTGGTTTGGGGTGTTATGTCAGCAGGCAGAGTTTAGGAGTCTGACAGCTGTGGGGAAGAAACTGTTTCGGGACCTGGTAGTCTTAGTCCATAGGCTCCTGTAGCGCTTCCCAGAGGGCAGGAGGGTGAAGAGTCCATTCAATGGGTGACTGGAGTCTGATGGTTTTCCCTGCCCTTTTCAGACACCAAGAAAAGAGGAGAGTAACTTTATTTTGTTTGTGTGATTTTATTTTGTTGTGTGACTACTGGTTGCAGTTCCCTGTTCAATTGATTGCTGTTCCCTGTTAAATTAAAAAAAGAAAAAAGTCTAAAGTTTTGTTTTGACTGGAGAGAACTAAAAAAGGTTACACTGTCTTCTGGTACTAGCTCAAAATAACAAGTGGTGCTCGCTGCAGAACCACAAAGGCGGAGCTGCACCAGAAGGTGGAGCTGCACCAGAGTCAGCCCCGCCCATTCCAGAATCAGCCCCGCCCATTCCATCAGAGTCAGTCTAATTCCTTCCAGTTGTCAGACTTGATAGCATTCTGGAATCAAAGAGGGTGTTGTAGCTAAAAAATGCGAGATTGAGGACGGAGTTGAGAAGTTAATTGAACAGTTTTTGTAAAGGTTCCATATAATTAAAAATCTAACTTTTGGGACTTTTAATCATGTTATATTGTCATTTCCTCATAAGAAACACGCCAAAGCCATTTTTAGCCTCATTCATGCATTTTCCTCCCATCTCAGCTTCAATTTGGTCTCCTCCCCCGAAGCGGGTCTGGTCTTGGTTCTCAAATCTGGATATTCTGTGAATTTTCTGACAAATTATTTCTGAAATGACTTCTACTGAGACACCGCCAATAAACCATACATCCCATCTCAGAGACACACTGGGAAGCACAATTACATGTAACGCCACTTGATTTATAACAGATGTGGTGGTGTAGTGGTTATGGAGTCAGGTTGACATGCTGTTTCGCCTCTGAGTAGTGTAAGTTTTAGGTAGTTTACAACCTCTTTTCTTCATTTCTAGCTACACTTGCCAGTACTATGTTTACAACAATTTACTGGTATACCGTTTAACATATAATGTGTTTTTTTATTTATTTATTCGTTTATTTAGCCAGTGTGAGTCCATTTGTGAGCAGAGTTTCAACTAAAATGCTGTTTAGGAATGACCAAATTCAAAGAACTTTTAGCGACATAAATATTTTGCTGAAAATAAACATTACAACTAAAATATAAACAAATTGAATGTATCAGCTGGCTAAATAGACTGCTGACGACCCCACCGAGAATCGAACCAGCAACAGCTGAGGGGAAAGCAAAAACCATCTCAGACGATTTTACCACTAGACCACCAGAAGCCATTCAATAGACTGAAGTGCTGTTGTACACCACTTTTATTAGACCAGCTGTAGGCAGATATTCGCTAAAAGAAACCTTTTCATTTCGAGATATATTCAGTCTTTGTCATGTAGCAAGTTATATTTATCTTGTTTAATTGGAGCATAGAACATAGCATTAACGACTGTAAACTAGTAACAGCCGTAATTCATGTGGGTCAGGTCAGTTTGCGATAAAGTTGAAAACAAAAACGGAAGTCAGTGGGCTAGGCTGAGTTTGCGTGAATGGGCGGGGTGCAGCTCCGCCTTTGTGGTTTTGCAGCGAGCACCCTCTCCAAAATAACCACTGTTTTTTCCCTCAGTGTCATTTGATCTATTTCTTGGGAAGATGGGTGGATGGATGGATGGATATATATATATATATATATATATATATATATATATATATATATATATATATATATATATATATATATAATTATTTTTAATATAGCCTTTTTCAATACCAAACTTTCAATACCAAACAAAAATGAACTACAATAAAATTGCTGGCACACTAAATTCCAATTCTCCTCAATGGGACTTGAACTCTCCAACTGATCTCCCTTACACGACACCAAACGAGGTGCTTTACTTGATTTGGGAGGGGGGAATAAAAGCAGTAAAACAATAAAACTTTGAACATTACAACACAAAGAGAAAATAAATAATGTTACAGCAATTGCGGAATGCCATCTGCTGGATTCGAACCCGCCGCAACGACCAACCAGTAGGTGTCAAACCATGACTAATGAGTTCAAGCCTTGGCGCTCAGGGACACCCATCAGTATGTGATTGTGAGGCCACAGCACATACGTTTTAGACTGGGTGGGATTCTTATACCCAACAGGAGTCTTCTGCCCGCCTTCTCATTAGAATATGCATAATTTGTGTTTCAGGCACTAGTTAACTAGTGAGCTGCTGCACTGCCACACATGTCAAGTGGTGAAATTTCAATTGTTCCACTAGTTAACTAGTGGACAAAAATGGTCAGCTTGTATGTGTTTTTAGATGTAACTAGTTAACTAGTGAGCAAATCCGCACCTCACTAGTTAACTAGTGAGGTGCAGATATGCTCACTAGTTAACTAGTGAGGTACTAGTGAGCAAATCCGCACCTCACTAGTTAACTAGTGAGCAAATCCGCACCTCACTAGTTAACTAGTGAGCAAATCTGCACCTCACTAGTTAACTAGTGAGCAAATCTGCACCTCACTAGTTAACTAGTGAGCAAATCCGCACCTCACTAGTTAACCAGTGAGCATATCTGCGCCTCACTAGTTAACTAGTAAGCAAATCCGCACGTCACTAGTTAACTAGTGAGCATATCTGCGCCTCACTAGTTAACTAGTGAGCAAATCCGCACCCTACTAGTTAACTAGTTGGTTTTTTGGGGCCCACTAGTTAACTAGTGAGCATATCTGCACTTTACAAGTTAACTAGTGATGCTTTTTTGCACCTTACTAGTTAACTAGTGGGCGCTTAAGGGTGCACTAGTTAACTAGTGAGCAAATCTGCACCTCACTAGTTAACTAGTGAGCATATCCGCACCTTACTAGTTAACTTGTGGGCATTTTGGGGCCCACTAGTGAACTAGTGACACTTATTTTGCACCTCACTAGTTAACTAGTGGACATTTGTACCCTCTCTAGTTAACTAGTGAGCAGTTCCGCCTTCACAAGTTTACATGTAAGTGTCACACTGAAGCCACTACTAGTTCACTAGCTGAGGTTCCTCTGGCCAGCATGTTAACTTGTGTGCCACATGCAAATGTTTGGGGTGGGATTTTGCAAAATTCCACACTGTGATTGGTTGTCATATTTTATTTTAACATAGTGAGCCAATAGAAAGCCTCAATTTGAGAAATTCTCTGCCTCCTAATTAGAATTCTGTGCAACTAGCTAGCTAGTGTGAATGTAGGCTTGAACTAGTTTACTAGTATACATTTATGTCCTCACTAGTTAACTAGTTTGGACAATGGATGCATCAACTAGGTAACTAGTGAGCCTGCTACAATCACCTAGCTAGCTAGTGAGTTTTTAATGGTTCACTAGTTAACTAGTGGCACTGACCTACTCCAACTACTTAACTAGTTAGGAGTTTTGCCTTCACTAGTGAACATGTGGACACTTTGAACTGTCACTAGTTAACTAGTGAGACACAAAAACCTTCAACTAGCTGACTGGTATGCATTTTAGCCCTTACTAGTTAACTAGTGAGCCATTTTTGTGTCACCTAGTTAACTAGGAAGCCAAAATGTGTTCACTTGTCAACTAGTGGGCATTTCTTCTGTCACTAGTTAACTGGTGTGCACATTTTGGCCATCACTAGTTAACTAGTGAGACACAAAAACCTTCAACTAGCTGACTGGTATGCATTTTGGCCTTTACTAGTTAACTAGTGAGCCATTTTTGTGTCACCTAGTTAACTAGTGAAGCCAAAATGTGTTCACTAGTTAACTAGTGAACATTTCCGTCTCCCACTAGTTAACTGGTGGGCTCATTTTGACCCTGACTAGTTAACTAGTGAGACACAAATACCTTCAACTAGCTGACTGGTATGCATTTTGGCCTTTACTAGTTAACTAATGAGCCATTTTTGTGTCAACTAGTTAACTAGTGAAGGTCAAAATGTGTTCACTAGTTAACTAGCGTGTACAGTTTGACCCTCACTAGTTAACTAGTTGACCTGTTGACAAGATATCAGAATTAATGCTCAAGCGGCTGGCCAAATTGGGCAAAGTTAACAAGTGGGATTTTTACATTCAGTAGTCAGCTAGTACAAGTTTTTGTACCTTACTAGTTGACTAGTAAAAACTAAATGTGTTTTAACTAGTTAACTAGTGGACATTGATCTGTCCACTAGTTAACTAGTGAACACACTGAGCAATACTAGTTAACTAGTAAGATATGAAACATTTTAACTAGTTAACTAGAGAGAATTTAGGCCTTACTAGTTAACTAGTTGACATTTAGGCTGTCACTATTTAACTAGTTGACACAAACATGTCTAACTAGTTAACTAGTGGACAGAAATGGCTTACATGTTCATGACAATGCTGGCTGATATCCTGATATCAGAATAAATGCTCATTTGGCTTGCCATATACCCAGGTCATGCAAGCAATGGTGCAGTTTAAGATTAGCCTTACTAGCGTTTGTTGTAGCCCCTAGCATCTTGGATTGAGAAATAAACGTACCCACTAAAATTCCAGGAGGCATGTATAGCATGTACACACACCAGCTGACATGCACAAACAAGGCAAATGCAGTCATTGCCTTTTGTGACCTCAATAAAGGAGCACAGCGTAAACAATGCTCATGCTTTATGCACAATTTGAGATTTTTTACAATTTACTGCACTTTGTTTACACATCACTGCACATAATTCACACAATATACACTTTGTAATGTATTGTCAGCCTAAATCTTCTTTTTCCATCCAGTGTTCTGCTTGTTTGCACTCACATACAGGTGTACATTTGAAGCAAAGAGCTATATGTAGTCAAACACACCAACCAGACGACACACACTCTTTTCACAGTCCAGAGTGCTTCATAGCCTGTGATTTAATGGTCATTTTGTTCACTGCAATAGCATCCTTTCCCATCTCCTGGTGCCCAGTGGTGAAATAACTGACTCTGGGCTCTTCCACAAAACCCACAGGACCACACTTGAATCATTGCTACAATTTGAGCTATCAAATCATAATGGGAGGATGAGATTGCCTTTCTTTACTTGGTGTGCATGTGTGTATGTGTGGGTGACTGTGGATATGGTGGGTAGCTAAGCAGGTTTGTATCGTCTGTGCCTGCAGACTCTGGTTATTGCTCTTACATAGTTCACAATTTTCTGTTTTCTTTCTGAAGATCGTTTCCTTGTGTTTTACATTGGTCTTCCGTCCACCGAGCACCTGAGACTAGATCAATTATTACGACGGTGATGGTCTCTGTCACACCTTTACCTTGAATTAGTAGTCATTTTAACGCTGCATACCTGTTCTTTAACTTGCAAGATAGTTACATTTAATACCAAATCATCTTCACTAAGTATCCAAAACAGTAGTTCAAATGTGTTTCTTTTTTTTTGTTTTCTGCTGTGACATCATAAACTTACCTAACCCAAACCCTAAAACTTACGTGCTGTTATCTAAAAGCACGTTAGTCATATTCTGATGTCATTAGTGTATTTTTTTTAAATCACACAGCCAGTGACAAGATATCACAGAAAAAAAAAAAACTAAGAGAAAAGGCCAGAGAGGAATGGATGATTGCCCCCGGTCCAGAGACCCTTATTACATAGCTGGCTGTGCCACCACGAGAGCAGTAAGATCTATTTTTCCTCTGTGAATGGAATGTAATTTACTGTCAGCTTTGTAAAGGCGAGCCATGGTCATGGCTAAGAGCGCTCTCTCTTCTGCCCAGGCTAATGATCGGCTTTGACAGAGGAATGGCCACCTTGCTTTTCACCACAATCCTTATTCCGCTCACATTGATCCCCCTGCCTATTTTCACACGGTAATGGATGGCATTGTCCCTCCCTCGCTACTGTTAGTACAAATAATTACGAATCAATATGCACTCAAGGCCCACATCAGAATATAATTTTAACACAAGATTTATTTGTACCAGTGTACCACAAACTCCCCAGTGTGCCGGGGTCGATGGTGGGCACTGGGCTGTTCTGTGACCAGCTCTTTTATGTCCTGTAAGATTAATCAGAGCAATCAGATGAAGACTCACAACTGCAGCTGTTGAATGAAAGAATCAGCAACCAGTGTTACATGTGTAAGCATTTCCTCTCCCTGGTTCACGTACACTGTAAAACCTGATAAAATGATATAACTGAAAATGTTTGGTGAAACTGATTGCATCAGAAATTTGGATTTAATTAAATAGTTGGAAAAACTCACTTAATTTAATTTCTTTAGATTCATATTTTTAAGTAAAACAAATATAAAAATATAAGTTAAGTACACTTATTTTTCTGGGTATTCTCTACTTGGCATTTTTAGTGTATAGCACTAATCTAAATTAACTCATTCACTGCCAATGACGACTAAAGTTGTCATTTGCATTTTTTTTTTACTGTGTGGGTGTCGGCCAGTGGCGGCTGGTGAAAAATATTTTTGGTGGGGCTGTGCTATTTTTTTTAAACAAACTTGTGCTTTCTGAGCTTTGTGCACAACTTCACTATTTCCTGAATTAAGCACAGCTCTTTTATTTCCTGTCTTACATCATTGGACAAACTGATTAATCCAGGTGTGTCTGACTATTGGCAAACTGCCTTGTGGACCAAGGTTGAAAAATACTGCATTAAATTGCACATAAAATAACATGACCATAAATGGTAAATAGGCAATGCAAGAGGCAAGTAACAAAAACATTTTGTTTAATTTCAACATTTGAGTGAACACGAAAAATTATGAGCAGGTCACTGTTACAGTAATGGTAGTAAACACTACTTAGACAAAATGCCAGAAATTTACACTGTTAGGACTTATGGAAAGTGGAAACACTTTCATAGGAAATAATGTCATCAGTATCCTCTTACAAATGTCATATTTCCCACTTCCCAAGCTGGGAAATTTGTTTGCTGCAGCAGAAGTGTAACAAGTAAAATGGAATCAGATTGATGTATGTACAAATTTACCTGAAATACACATTTACATGATTAAATATGTATAATAGGTATGTGTGTTGAAATTAGTTTTTACAGTTATTGCACATTAAACAATGTACATGTTATTAAACAAATGTCCCGGTTTGTGGGACAACCAAGGATTTCTGATTCTGATTGTCTTGTTTACAGAAATGTAATGCATAGCTTACCTCTGCACCCAGCTGCTGTTCTCCCTGTCCAAACGTCCTCCGTTTCTTTGTTGGCTGCTGCACTGATGCGCTGTATTCCTCAGTCAGAGAATGAATGGAGTCCCCAATGAGACACAAGTTCCACATCCACCTTCTGTGGATCCCAGCCGTTTTGAATAACAAACACACAAAGCAAAATAACACATTAGCGTGATTGCATCCAGCTAGCCACTGCTTCCTGGTGTACCAATTTTGGGAGAAGCGTCATGTGTACAGTTTACCCTTCTCCTTCTCCTGCTGGCTTATCTTTACGTCAGGCTGATCTGGTCCAAGCTCTCTGACATTAAGTTTTTCCACCATAGTTCTCCTCTCGAACGGATACTGGAGGAGACCGAACTGAATTCAGTGGCTGCTGAGATTCGGTATCCATGTTGTAGGCGCACTGTCTACGTCTGCGTCACGACCGTCAAAACGTGCTGGAGTCGAGACTCTCCGAGTTCTACCGAACATCAACGAATGCCTTGACGGTAGCTCTATCGCCCATCATGCTTCTGAAACGTTCTGAAACAACGTTGACGCTGATTGGATACATTCCCATTCCTACCCTTTGATTTTCTTGTCAGCAATTGGACAACTGGTCCCGTCTTGTTTGGGCGATTGAAAAACAGCACACAGCCTCCACCGCTCGGCAGAGACCGGCAGAGATCGGCAGAGACCGGCAGAGACCAATATAGATATATATACATATATGATTTATTTTTGTTACAAAACACACAATTAACTTAGAATATGTGATTATTGTTAATTTTATTTATTTATTTTTTAAAATAAAAATTAAAAACACAGGGGAAACTGGGAGGGCGGCGCCCTATTGCCCTCTACTGGCCAGCCGCCACTGGTGTCGGCACGAGCCCCCGCACCGTGAGAACAAACATCTCAGCTCTAAAGCCAATCTTTATCTGCATATGTCACACGTCACATGACCAGGAAGCAGAAAATCCATGTGTTAGGAGATTGTTTTGGGCCCCTGCTGTTAAAAATGTGAGTCACAAACCATAAAAGCTTCTGCCGATCACAATTCAACAACGGATTATGAAAGAACGGATAACGCTCAAAACACATGGATTCTCCTTGATGTAAGGGGGGAGTCTACTCTTTGTTTTGGTTGTTTTGGTAGTTTTGGCGTTGACATCACCCTAGCACGCAATGTTCTGTGACTCTTAAAAAACTGTGAAAATACTGAAAAACACTGGCAGCAAAGGGCTTTTCTGATCAGGAAACAGCTGGCAGCGAATGAGTTAAGTATTGAATACTTAAAAATTTTAACCCCTCTACACTATAACCCAGTTCAGTTAAATTTACTTAAAATTGACAATGTAGCAGGCAAGTGAAGGTGAAAGCTTACACCAGTGCATGACGAACACATACATAGATGCTGACAGAGAGAGCAGAAGACCTAAAGCCAAATTGAGAACATCTGGCGTGAACCACCACAATATTAACAGTGGAACGGCACTTTGACCAACCTCCTCACTCATGGTGCCAATATGATAAAAAAAGTAAAACCGCATTTATAGCACTGAATTAAGTAATAACTAAGAAAAACAATTCCTCACAATAAACATGCAGAAACAACCCCCAAAATAGAACAAAATAACTAGAAACATGACCACGCACAATGCACCTTGCCCACCATTTCTTTATTGTTCCATCCACCAAAATTGCTTGTTTTTGGTTGTTTTCCTATAGATCCACAAATATTTAAATATATGTGTCTGTTTATCAGAAACTCTTTAAGTTAAAAGAAAGATACATGGAATAATAAAGAAACATAAAAATAATAAATGAATCATTTTTCATTTAATAATACTCATTCAAGTTAAGTTGCTCTTTATTGATTTATTTAAGTTATGTTTACTAAAAATGAAGTGTTCAGAATAAATTAAAAAATTAGTTCTGTGTACATAAAACATGGAAAAGCTTGAACTAACTCAACAAATTTGAGTTCTAAAAGCTTTTTTAAAATTATGAGTTTTACCTACCAAATATATTTGATTATTTTCAGCAATTTGGCTTTACAGTGTACCATAAACATAACACAATTCCCATTATCAGTAATCATACTGGTAATCAACGAGTATTATTTTCTGCATTAAATTCATTTTTTTTTCCACTGAGCCTTCTCTTTCTGATGCTTTGAATGATCTTTGCTCTAGGTTTCTTAGATTTTTTGTTTCTAAGATCACCAATATCAGAGCCCTGATCTCACCCTCGCTGGCTGCCTCTCCTGGATGTGACTCCGCTCAGTTTTCACTGGATCACTTCGAGCCTATTTCTTTTTCTTTGCTCTCTGGTGGTAGGGCTGAAGCCTACTGGTTCTCCGACTGACGTGATGCCTCCACATCTTCTTAAAGAGGTTTTTCCTGTGGTTGGCCACTTTATTTTAAATATTGTTAATGGGAGTTTAACCTCTGGAGTTGTCCGCCAGGCTTTCAAACAGGCAGTGGTCCAACCAGTTTTGAAGAGAGCTGGTTTGGACTCTACCTCCCTGTATAACTTCCGCCCCATCAGGAATCTTCCATTTTTATCAAAGCTTCTCGAGAAAGTTGTTTTTAGACAGCTCTCTGACCATTTGCAGATTTTTAACATTTTAGACCCTTTGCAATCAGGGTTCCGCCCCGGTCATAGTACTGAGACTGCCCTTCTGAGAGTTTTTAATGATGTTCTGCAGTCCACTTATTCCAGCTCCCATGTTATACTGGTGTTGCTGGATCTCACAGCTGCTTTTGATACTTAGACCATGCTATTCTTCTGTCCCGACTGAACCAGGTAGTGGGCATCCAGGGAACTGCCCTGAACTGGTTCAGATTGTACCTCAGCAACAAAAGTTTTAGTGTGAGGCTAGGGGATTTTGCCTCCGAAGCCTCCTCTCTGCCCTGTGGTGTTCCCCAAGGCTCTATTTTAGGACCTCTGCTTTTTAATCTTTACATTTTTCCTCTGGCAGCTATTTTTAGGCAATATCGCATGTCTTATCATTCATATGCTGATGACTGCCAATTTTATGTTTCATGAAAACCTCAAGAGTCAGTGCAACCAGCTTTGGATTGCCTGAATGAGGTGAAGGGCTGGCTTTTAATAACGTTTTACATTTGAATGAGTCTAAGTTGGAGGCTTTTATTTGTTCCTCCCTCTCCCACTGCAGTTAGTCTTTTCCTGCCACCCTGCTTTTGCAGCTTAGTGAAGCCAACCATCACTAACCTGGGGGTAGTTTTGGACCCAGAGCTGCGGATGGACTCCCACATTAGCCAGGTGGTTAGATCCTGCTTTTTCCAGCTTCCCCGGCTATCAAAGATGAAGTCCATCCTGACTAGACGCAACCTGCACACAGTGATCCATGCATTTGTGATCTCTTGCTTGGATTATGCAAACTCCCTTTTTTATGGATCATCTTCCTTGGTTGCACGCTTACAGCTGGTGCAGAAGGCGGCGGCTCGCCTTTGATGGACACCAGAAGGAGGGAGCGCATTACTTCTGATCTGGCCCAGATGCACTGGCTCCCAGTGCGCTACCGCATCCAGTTTAAAATTTTACTTCTTGTTTTTAAGTCACTCCATCTTTATGCACCTCTCTACTTGACGCAGCTGGTTCAGACCACCGCCTGTTACAGGTCCCAAGTGTTCGAGTGAGGACACGAGGAGAACGAGCGTTCTCAATCTGTGCGCCTCGTCTCTGGAACCAACTCCCCCAGCAGTGAGAATGGCCCCCTCTCTCTCTGATTTTAAATCACGCCTGAAGGCTCATTTTTATTCCTTGGCTTTTACTTCTTCCCGTGGGTTGATTTTATGCTCTTTTACTGTACTGCACTTTGGTTGGCCTCGGCCATGTAGAAATGTGCTTTATAAATAAAATGGAATGGAATTTAAATATATGCCAACCTATGTTTGATATCTGTTAAGTAAGCAATCAAACGAGATTCTAAACTTGACAAATGAAAATATTCAGCAACACTTATCTGTAGATAATTTAAAAAAAAAAGAGTTTGGCCCACGACTTTGTCCCAGTTTTTCATTTCGGCCCAGTGTGAATTTGAGTTTGAAACCCCTGCTGAATGGAATTACATAATTAACTCTCTAAACACTGGATGTCTTGAGTTGAACACTTTGCAATAAGGTAGCATTGGTATTTTTGATCTCAGTCTGTCTAGTGAACAATCTAAAAGACGTTGCTCCTTGAACACCACACATCGACTAAAGGCAGGAGTTACAAACTGCACTCATACTCAAATCACCCTGTAGCCAGATCAGGGTCATACTGGAAACCCATTGAGGCCTAGGACAAAGATTTACAAAGAGCGTCTTGAGAAATGTCATGTTTCTGTGTGTTAGCCTGCAGAAACAGGGACAGCCAGCTGGTAGGGGGCAAGTTAGGACTTCAATGTTCTTCCTGTGTCAGACACAGAGACATGGATCCTCTCCCACTCGGATATGAAATCATCTTTACACAATGCCTCTTGTAAGACCGTATGTGATGTTGCCCATTGCAGCAGGATTATAGTCTTTGATTCTCAGCAGATGAAACAAAAACAAATATGGCTCCAGCAGCGTCTGACAGATGGAGGTCAGACACTCGGGGAAGTAATTTTGCCTTATGGATTTAAGAATCCATAAGGCAAAATTTAAGAATCTCCTCCTTGAACCGTCACCTTATCGTGGTGGAGGAGTTTGAGTGCCCTAATGATCCTAGGAGCTATGTTGTCTGGGGCACTTAGTGCCCCTGGTAGGGTCTCCCATGACAAATTGGTCTTAGGTGAAGGGTGAGACAAAGAACGGTTCGAAGGATCTTTCATGGCGGTGAAAACGAAGAGTCGGAGTACCCGGCCCGGAGGGTTACCGGGGTCCCACCCTGGAGCCAGGCCTGGGGTTGGGGCCCGTGAGCGAGCGCCTGGTGGCCGGGCTTTCGCCCATGGGGCCCGGCCGGGCCCAGCCCGAACCGGATACATGGGCTCGTCCAACTGTGGACCCACCACCCGCAGGAGGAACATGAAGGGTCCGGTGCAATGTGAATCGGGTGGCAGACCAAGGCGGGAGCCTTGGCGGTCCAATCCCCGGACAAGGAAACTAGTTTTTGGGACATGGAACGTCACCTCGCTGGCGGGGAAGGAGCCGGAGCTTGTGGCAGAGGTTGAGCGGTACCGGCTAGATATAGTCGGACTCACCTCGACACATTGCATTGGCTCTGGAACCCGAGACCTGGAGAGGGGTTGGACACTCTACTTTGCTGGAGTTGCTCCGGGTGAGAGGCGGAGGGCTGGGGTTGGCTTTTTGTTAGCCCCGAGACTCTCTGCCTGTGTGTTGGGGTTTACCCCGGGGGACAAGAGGGTAGCTTCCTTGCGCCTTCGGGTCGGGGAACGGGTCCTGACTGTTGTTTGTGCTTATGGGCCAAATATCAGTTCAGAGTACCCACCCTTTTTGGAGTCCCTGGGACGAGTGCTAGATAGTGCTCCATCAGGGGACTCCATTGTCCTGCTGGGGGACTTCAATGCTCACGTGGGCAATGACAGCTTGACCTGGAGGGGTGTGATTGGGAGGAACGGCCCACCTGATCAGAACTCGAGCGGTGTTTTGTTATTGGACTTCTGTGCAAGCCGCAGTTTGGCCATAACGAACACCATGTTCGAACATAAGGATGCCCACCGGTACACTTGGTACCAGGGCAGCCTAGGTCACAGGTCGATGATAGATTTTGTAGTCGTATCATCTGACCTGCGACCGTATGTTTTGGACACCCGAGTGAAGAGAGGGGCGGAGCTGTCAACTGATCACCACCTGGTGGTGAGTTGGATCAGATGGCAAGGGAACATGCCGCGTAGACCTGGCAGACCCAAACGCATAGTGAGGGTCTGCTGGGAACGCCTGGCAGAAGAACCTGTCAAGACGGTCTTCAACTCCCACCTCCGGCAGAGCTTTGACCACGTCCCGAGAGCAGTGGGGGACATTGAGTCCGAGTGGGCCTTGTTCCACTCTGCGATTGTCGAGGCGGCTGTTGCTAGCTGTGGTCGTAAGGTGGCCGGTGCCAGTCGTGGTGGCAACCCCCGTACCCGCTGGTGGACACCAGAGGTTCGGGGAGCCGTCAGGCTGAAGAAGGAGGCCTACAGGGCGTGGCTGGTCTGTGGGTCTCCGGAGGCAGCAGACAGGTACCGGATAGCCAAGCGGGGTGCAGCAGTGGCAGTTGCCGAGGCAAAATCTCGGGCGTGGGAGGAGTTTGGTGAGGCCATGGAGAAAGACTATCGATCGGCTCCAAAGAGGTTCTGGCAAACTGTCCGGCGCCTCAGGAGAGGAAGGCAGCAACTCGCTCACACTGTTTACAGTGGGGATGGGGAGCTGCTGACGTCAACTGAGGCTATAGTCGGACGGTGGAAGGAATACTTTGAGGAGCTCCTCAATCCCACCAATGCGCATTCCGAGGAGGAACCAGAGCTGGGAGGCCTGGGGATGGACTGTCCGATCTCAGGGGCAGAAGTTGCTGAGGTAGTCAAACAACTACACAGCGGCGGAGCCCCGGGGGCGGATGAGGTTCGTCCTGGGTATCTCAAGGCTATGGATGTTGTAGGGCTGTCATGGTTGACACGTCTCTACAACATTGCGTGGTCATCGGGGGCAGTTCCTAGGGTGTGGCAGACCGGGGTGGTGGTCCCCATCTTTAAGAAGGGTGACCTGAGGGTGTGTTCCAACTATAGGGGGATCACACTCCTCAGCCTCCCTGGAAAGGTCTACTCCAAGGTACTGGAGAGGAGGGTCCGATCGATAGTTGAATCTCAGATAGAGGAGGAGCAATGTGGTTTTCGTCCTGGCCGTGGAACTGTGGACCAGCTCTATACCCTTGCAAGGGTGATGGAGGGGGCATGGGAGTTTGCCCAACCAATCCACATGTGCTTTGTGGATTTGGAGAAGGCTTATGACCGTGTCCCCAGGGGCACCCTGTGGGGGACGCTCCAGGAGTATGGGGTGGGTGGCTTTCTGTTAAGGGCCATTCAGTCCCTTTACCAGAGGAGCGTGAGTTTGGTCCGCATAGCCGGTAGTAAGTCGGACCTGTTCCCAGTGAGGGTTGGACTCCGCCAGGGCTGCCCTTTGTCACCGGTTCTGTTCATCACTTTTATGGACAGAATTTCTAGACGCAGCCGTGGTGTGGAGTGTGTCGAGTTTGGTGGCAGGAGAATCTCGTCTCTGCTTTTTGCGGATGATGTGGTCCTCCTAGCTTCATCCAGCTCTGACCTTCAGCTCTTGCTGGGTAGGTTCGCGGCCGAATGTGAAGCGGCTGGGATGAGGATCAGCACCTCCAAATCTGAGACCATGGTTCTCGACCGGAAAAGGGTGGCTTGCCACCTCCGGGTCGGGGGAGAGGTCCTACCTCAAGTGGAGGAGTTTAAGTATCTCGGGGTCTTGTTCACGAGTGAGGGTAGGAGGGATCGGGAGATCGACAGGCGGATTGGTTCGGCGTCTGCAGTGATGCGGACGCTGAGCCGATCTGTCGTGGGGAAGAGGGAGCTGAGCCAGAAAGCCAGGCTCTCGATTTACCGGTCGATCTACGTCCCAATCCTCACCTATGGTCATGAGCTTTGGGTAATGACCGAAAGAACGAGATCGCGGATACAAGCGGCCGAAATGAGTTTCCTCCGTAGGGTGGCCGGGCTCAGCCTTAGAGATAGGGTGAGGAGCTCGGACATTCGGGAGGGACTCGGAGTAGAACCGCTGCTCCTCCGGATCGAAAGGAGCCAGTTGAGGTGGTTTGGGCATCTGGTCAGGATGCCTCCTGGACGCCTCCCTGGGGAGGTGTTTCGGGCATGTCCTGCCGGCAGAAGGCCCCCGGGTCGACCCAGGACACGTTGGAGAAGTTATATCTCCAATCTGGTCCGGGAACGCCTTGGGGTCCTGCCGGAGGAGCTGGTGGACAAGGCCGGGGAGAGGACGGCCTGGAGCTCCCTAGTTGGGATGCTGCCCCCGCGACCCGGACCCGGATAAGCGGAGGAAGACGAGAAGACGAGACGAGGATTTAAGAATGAGCATGATCTTCTCTCTCTCTCTCTCTCTCTCTCTCTCTCTCTCTCTCTCTCTCTCTCTCTCTCTCTCTCTCTCTCTCTCCTCTCTCTCTCTCTCTTTCTCTCTCTCTCTCTCTCTCTCTCTCTCTCTCTCTCACTCACACACACACACACACACTCACACACACACACACACACACACACACACACACACACACACACACACACACACACACACACACACACACACACACACACACACACACACATATCTGAGTGCCAGGGAAATGGGGATGAGGAAGAGGAGATTCTGTTTGATGGCTCTGTGCCCCCCTGCTGAGATATAGAGACATTGCCTTCCTCTGTCTCACATTTATTGTCTCTTCACATCCTCCTCAGTCATCACGAATATACTGATGAGACCACATGGTTCTCTAAACAAACAAGAACCACTTCCATCTTTAGCAGGTATTGTGAAGGCAAAAAGGTCAGTGTTCAAAATGTCTCTTATAGAAATACTTGTCTGTCACTAGCCCCAGCATGGCTCAGGGAGACACATCGCTGTTTCAGCAACCAGATTTTAAAATATTCTAAATGTAGCACTGAAAATGTTAGCTGCTTCAGGTTTTATGATAGCCTGGAGAGCCATCCTACAGGTGAAACTTGAAAGATTTTAACATGGTGCAAAAGTCAATTTATGTTAGTAATCCAACTTAGACTGGGAGACCATCTAAAGGCTCAGGAAACCTTTGCAGGTGTGCAGGATTCATTTGCTGATTAGTGTGACACATTGAGTCTAGAATATTGAACCTTTTCACAATATTCTAATTGTCAGAGATTTTGAATATCGTAAAAAAAATTTGCAAAAGCTTGAATTATCTGGCTTTCCGTGTAATGAGTCTGTCTCATTTATTAGCTTCATCTTTCAAGTTGAATTTTAACAAATGAACTTTTACACCATATAGTAATTTTTCCCAGTTTAACTGTATATGTAGTCTCACAGCGACTGATCAGGCCAGAAACTACAAGTTATCTTTCCAGCTGTCTCTGCACACAATTGGACAATGTTAGGACCAATAAACAATGCAAAATGTGACATATTCACATGCAAATACATTATTTTTCAAAATGAATGACTTAAGTACCTCCATCACCTCATATCTCAGAGAAAACCCAGGTCTATATCACTCAAAGTTGATGCCAAAGCCGTTTCAAAAGAGCGTTGTTCCTTAGCTGTCTTTGGAGATATTCTCCAGTTGCAGCTATGGTGGTTTGCTCATTATTTAGGCCAATGGTAGGCCTGTTGAGGCTACAATAGAGTGTGACGACACCAACCTGCAAAGCAAAATATTTTGCTGCTGCTGCTGCAGTTTGTCTAGATGTCTAGGCTACTTTTATGATGCATAAACTCCAGAATGTTCAGATGAGCGATCAAAGAAACGGTAACAATCACTAATTTCCATGTTGTCGTGACTATGAACTCTATCACAAAAATTAATTTGTGAAAAAGGCCTCAGAGCATGCAAGAACATTCAGCAAACACCAGGATTATTCAAATTCACTTGCTTTGAAAAATGTTCTCTTCTGAGTCATCTTCATGGTTTTTTTGAGGCAATAATATATTTTAAAATGCTTGTATTTCTACTTCAGTAACCATAGAAACATCTGACAAAAGCACTGTAGCATTAAGCTGGGTCTACCTCTAAATCCCTGGCCATAGTGAACGTCACTCAAGGTGGGAGGATATGAAAAGCTGTCTGTCAGGAGTCTCTAAAATGAGAAAATGAATAACAGATCTGTGGATTTTTGTCATGATCCAGTCAATCTTTGAGTCCTGCTAGTTTAGTCTTTCCCATAGCTGCCCAGTTTCAGCACCTTTCCACAGTAAAAACGCTCTGGTTTCTTCAGTCTTTGTCTGATTCTCCATTAATGTCTTTGGTCATTCATAAGTGGTCGACCTGTGGTGGCATTGTGGCGCTACCCTATCTTTTCAAAAAATATCACGTCAGTGGCGGTATAAAGAAGCTGTGGAGGGGGTGTCCTTGCTGTCGCGGATATCCTTTTATTTGGATGTTACTTGTTTTTTTTTTTTTACTGCTGCTCTAAACATTGGCTGTCCTTCACAGTCTCCGTGAACTGTCCTGTGATCTGTGCTTCAGGACAGAAGCTCCTGGATCTCTGCATCGCTGCAGTTTGGCGTCTAAGCTGATCCAGTTTAAAAATGTGAAAAGTACTCCCCGTGTTTCAAGCTTGGCTCACATTTGACAACTTATGACATCACCTTCTGCTGCATGAAGGTGTGATCTTCATTCAAAAGTCTGGCGTTACTGGAATAGTTCTATCAAACTTGGGGGCATGAAATGCGCAATATTCCTGCCTCGCCATGCCACCACCACCACATATTTAAGGGACACATGGTGGCAGTATTACACCACAAGGTATCTTCTGAAACTGGCTAATGTTAGTGTTATTAAGCTCTGTTTATTTTTGTTTTTGTTTGTTTTTGTCACGGTTCTGGAAGTTTCCCTCCTGCTGCTGCATTTACTCTCAGTTTTGGTCAACCTATCCAACTCGTGACACCATTAGCTTGCTGCGAGTGTAGCATAATTTTGTCCTCTTTTTCTTCGAAGCTGACTTTGAACCACTGTGACCACAAATCCTCTTGACCTTGCCACTCCTTCATTACTGACTGACCCCTTTCAGAGATGGTTTTAATTAAAACTCTGTCAGCCCTCCTGGCTGGTTGGAGCACGCACACCTGCCGACACAGGACAATCCAATCCCTCCCTTCTTCTCACCCACCACCTTAACAATGTTCTGCAAATGGCCGAGCGGCACTTATCTCCTTCTTTTCATCTATGACTTTTTATTAATTCTGTTGGAATAAGGCTTGGTGCTCCTTCCCAGCGTTGGCTTTGTAACCCGATGACGGGGCCATTTTAAATGACTAAAAGCTCCTTTGCTCAGATTTAATTCCTTACCACCGTCTGATCTACCTCTGTTCTCCTCTCTGCTTCAAACGTGTTCTACATGGTCTGATGAAGAAAGGCCAGCGCTAGAGGAGTCATCTTTTCAAATCCACCTATTGTTTTGATCACTCTAACACAGTGAATGTATGTGTTGCTTCCTCACGCCATCCCCCTGTATTACACCTGAAAGAGCAGAAAAACACTAAACACCTTCCTAAAATGTCTTCATGGCATTTATTTTATTATCTAAGAGAGGACATATTTCTGAGATCCCAAACAGATAAGATGGATACTTATATGATTTCCCATTCCTTGCTACTTGGGTGTTATTTGGAATGTGAGTCCTTGAAGCAAAACTGTGCAGTAAAATCTACTTTTGAGTGATTTTGAGCCCTTGTGACATTTAGTAAAGATAAAATCAGCTACATCTCTGGCAGCCGCTGCTTCCCAACTCAAAGGAAACAATATGAGCGCAGAGTTGAGATGAGCTGATGGGGAAAGCTATTTTGGCATAAATAATGTTTTTCACGTGAACACATTTTCTGTGTTTGAACGATTGTTACACAGCTGGAAGGTAACGAGGCCCTGCAGATAGGGTTGGGTTTGTGAGTTTGTCTATTCCACACAGCGGACGAGTGTGGATAGTAACAGGCAGACAGCACTCTGATGGGCGGGACTAGCCAGCTCAAAAATAACCAATAAGAAAAAAGGTGTAAATGCAGTTTTTTAGCTGTAGTCAAAAATGGCGTCTTGCGATGGCGCAAACATCTTTCTTTAGCAGAAAGGCTTTTAGCGCTTCTTCTTGTTGTGGTTTTAAAGACATGTTCAAGTCATTTAGAAGAGAGGAACAAGCTGCAGCGAACTCCGCTTCAGTCACCATCTTCGTAGAGAAACTGACTGTCGCAGGTTGTGTTGATGTTTACTGCTCAGCGCTGATTGGCTCGGTTAGAAGTCTCAGCGGGTGAGGTTACCAGGCCCTTTGGCATGGCTGGCCAGGCTAAGAAAATATGCAATTGAAATATTATTGCAATGCATTTATAAGTGAAGATAAGCCAACAGGTCAACATGTGCTGACTTGGTATTTAGGGAAGTTATGTCCACGATACTGTCCTTATTTTGAATTTTATTTATTTATTTTTTGCAGAATTGATGTTGTTCCTATTGACGCTGTAATATTTATATGTATTTTAAAAACTGTGCAGCATTAAACAAAATGCACCAACTAGCCCTCTTTTCATCTTGCTGTGGCTTTGACGTTCTTGTCACTTTTTTCCCAGATTTTCCGTCTATCATCTTGTGAGACTGAGATACTCCGGTACTATGAAGGCCTCGACATCTGCAGGGCATTTATGGTTAGAAACTGGTGCACTTAGCTGCAGTGTGCATCAGGAGCTGATTAGAGCGAGGTGGAAAGGTGAAAGTTTCAGGTTTTAAATGCTATTGTCAATTTTATTAAGCAAGTGTCACTGAACAAGCTCTTCCCTTTGATCAGAGTTGATTCATGGAGTGCAGGTAGCCATTCGCATGCCAGGGCCACACCGCTGTTCACTATTTAAACTGGGGCTGCACGATATTAGGAAAACCTGCGATATTTGATTACAGTGCTTAAAATTGCGATATCAATATTACTCGCGATAAATGAACAAATACTAAAGTATGCAGTGTTGATGTTGTCATGCGTGTGATGTCTGCTCTGGGTTCAAAGCAAGCAAAAACTAATGCATGAATTCCATTACAACATAACATTTTTATTGCAAAAATATGCAGCTGCACCTGCTACTGTATTAGCAGCTGGACCTGCTACTGTATTAGCAGCTGCACCTGCTACTGTATTAGCAGCAAAACAACAAACTGCATGCATGCAGTTTCTCAGTGACTTTAAAACATCACCTCCACCTGGAGAGGAGGGTCCGATCGATAGTTGAATCTCAGATAGAGGAGGAGCAATGTGGTTTTCGTCCTGGCCGTGGTACTGTGGACCAGCTCTATACCCTTGCAAGGGTGATGGAGGGGGCATGGGAGTTTGCCCAACCAATCCACATGTGCTTTGTGGATTTGGAGAAGGCTTATGACCGTGTCCCCAGGGGCAACCTGTGGGGGACGCTCCAGGAGTATGGGGTGGGTGGCTTTCTGTTAAGGGCCATTCAGTCCCTTTACCAGAGGAGCGTGAGTTTGGTCCGCATAGCCGGTAGTAAGTCGGACCTGTTCCTAGTGAGGGTTGGACTCCGCCAGGGCTGCCCTTTGTCACCGGTTCTGTTCATCACTTTTATGGACAGAATTTCTAGATGCAGCCGTGGTGTGGAGTGTGTCGAGTTTGGTGGCAGGAGAATCTCGTCTCTGCTTTTTGCGGATGATGTGGTCCTCCTAGCTTCATCCAGCTCTGACCTTCAGCTCTTGCTGGGTAGGTTCGCGGCCGAATGTGAAGCGGCTGGGATGAGGATCAGCACCTCCAAATCTGAGACCATGGTTCTCGACCGGAAAAGGGTGGCTTGCCACCTCCGGGTCGGGGGAGAGGTCCTACCTCAAGTGGAGGAGTTTAAGTATCTCGGGGTCTTGTTCACGAGTGAGGGTAGGAGGGATCGGGAGATCGACAGGCGGATTGGTTCGGCGTCTGCAGTGATGCGGAAGCTGAGCCGATCTGTCGTGGGGAAGAGGGAGCTGAGCCAGAAAGCCAGGCTCTCGATTTACCGGTCGATCTACGTCCCAATCCTCACCTATGGTCATGAGCTTTGGGTAATGACCGAAAGAACGAGATCGCGGATACAAGCGGCCGAAATGAGTTTCCTCCGTAGGGTGGCCGGGCTCAGCCTTAGAGATAGGGTGAGGAGCTCGGACATTCGGGAGGGACTCAGAGTAGAACCGCTGCTCCTCCGGATCGAAAGGAGCCAGTTGAGGTGGTTTGGGCATCTGGTCAGGATGCCTCCTGGACGCCTCCCTGGGGAGGTGTTTCGGGCATGTCCTGCCGGCAGAAGGCCCCCGGGTCGACCCAGGACACGTTGGAGAGGTTACATCTCCAATCTGGTCCGGGAACGCATTGGGGTCCTTCCGGAGGAGCTGGTGGACAAGGCCAGGGAGAGGACGGCCTGGAGCTCCCTAATTGGGATGCTGCCCCCGCGACCTGGACCCGGATAAGCGGAGGAAGACGAAGACGAAGACGAAGACCTCCACCATAAAACTTTTTCTGATGCTCCAAATACAGAAAAACATCCCTTACCAGGGTTTTTGGAATAAATAAAAACATCAGAAAATAAGTTTATTAGTTTGTTAAATAATAGTTAACATCACTTACATGCAACAGCAAGTTCTCTCATTGCTACTGAGCATTTTCTCCACTTATGTGGTTATGATATAAGGCTGTTGCTGTAATTGGAAAGTGAACTGTGCTGGGCCAAACTAGGAGAATATTAAGATTTTCTGAGGGAAAGAGAAAAACAATTGTCTACCTTTCAGAAGAGGAACTGGCAAAAAAAACTACTTGGAAAATATGTGAAAACGTTTGTTTTTAACCCCAAATTGAACAAGTTTACCTAGGTCTTAAAAAGCAGCTCAGATGATGAAACTGCAACTATGATTCTGATAACAAGCTAACAAATTGAACTAGCTCCTCTTAAGATAACCGGCTAGCAGAGCTTCTGACCGACAGTTTATGTGCAGCAGCAAATCAACTATCCTGATTAACAAGGTTATAAAAGCTCATAAATGAAAAATCACTTTGATCTGTGGGGGAACTTTTCCGGGCCCTCTTTAGCAGGGTGGGACTGGGAGGAGAGTGCGGTAGCCTTTTAGCTGGAAGCTAACCGGAGCCTGGGGCTAACGGTGGGTTGGTTCACCGGCACGTGTCGGAGTCAGCCCGGTTATTATCAGCTGCTTAACGACACCGAGCGGACTCACGTTCACGTTTGAAAGCAGCGCTGATTCCAGAAACCTCAGCACAAAGTGCGTTCGTTAGTCTGAGCCAGCATGACGAACAAGGGAAGCGAGCAGCAGCGGAAAGCGGGGGCGGAGCAGAGCGGAGATAGTGGATTTTTGGGGTAAGGGTCTACGTAGGGGGTGGGCGTATTATGTGAATGGACCCATCTGATTGGCCGCATATCAGAAGGGCTACATTTAATTGGTCAAATAATACTTCTGCGTAAAAAACAAAGCTGTTTTACAAAAAGCTGATGTATGATACGGATGGAAACGTTTGAACCAAACATTTATCGCCATTTTTGACGTGTTTTGCGATGGGCCTATCGCACGTCCTGTTATCGCGATGACAATAATATTTCAATATATTGTGCAGCCCTAATTTAAACGAAACATCACACCTGTTCCTGCAAAAAGCTGTGCAATTAAAAATAAAGCAAAACAGAGTCCTGAAAGTAAATGTCGTCCCGTAGTTGTCACAGAGGCTTCTGCGAGTTGATCCAGTGTTTTCAATACACTAAACATGCAGAAATGTGGAAAAAAATTAATAGTATAAACAGTTTTATTTTTTCATTTTCCCATTAAACATTGTTTTTATCCCAAACTTGAGTCCGAGGATGTTGTGTGCTTTAAAAAGTGTAATGATTTTGGAGGTTGTGATTTATCTACACATCGCTCCACCAGAGATGGTCTGGAAAGTGTGCAGACAATGTGATCCAGACTTTTTCCACAGTTGCTGTTCACACATGGATTTCACTGTGAGAGAATTAGAGCCAAAGATTTGCTGTCACAGCTGGAAATGTGATGAAGTGTGTGAGGGGGGTGGGGGGGTGAGGGTGTTTGTGTGTGTGTGTGTGTGTGTGTGGGGGGGGGGGGGGTGTCGTCTTCCTACAACAAAGGAAACAGGATGTGATGCATTAAATATAATAAAATAAATATTTTCATTACGACTGTATCTGTGTACTACTGAATAATAACAACAACAATAATAATAATAATAATAATAATAATAATAATAATAATAATAATAATAATAATAATAATGTATTAAAGTGTGTGCCCAAAGTATTTTTAACAGGAATTGTTTTAGAAAGTTTAATCATGATAGAAAACTGAAACAAGATTTTTAAAAATGCTGGAATTTCTGAATCTATGACCAGGAAGTCACAGAAAACCCAAGAATATCAAAAAGATCTAATAGATTTTAAGGCTCAACTGCGTAAAATAGACAAGATCAAAAATACAGTTGGGTTTCAAAATTGTGTTTGTGCTTTTTTTTCCTGATGATCTGATTTGACTTTAAGCAGTGGATTCAGCCTGTTTCCCCCCAGTTGGTTTCTCCACGTATCCATGACTACATTTACATGCAGCCAATATCCAGGTTATGATCGGGTTAAGGTCGGCATTCGGGTTTCTGAGTTGATCAGAATAACCTGTTTACAAGCACAAATAGAAAGAGTTACTTCTAACTTGCATAACCCGATGTAAATACGGATGTTGGGGTAGCGTCAGGACGTGTGCACTACGTCCAGACGCAACATGCGTCATTTCCGGTTCTTCTTGTTCCGGTATCCGTGAAAACAACAACATGTTTCCCAGTTCGGAAGAGATAGCGACCGCGTTTGTTTGCGCTTTAGTTTTCTCGTCACTCCGAAAGTGTGGTGCTGTGCTGCGACTCGCCATTTTGCTCCCAACTTGTTGTTTACTTCCGGTGTTCTGGCACATACAAGATGTCTCGCTACTCAAAAGACCAAGATTCCTTGCGAACAGAGCATGCGCAAAACACACGCTTTGATGGGGATATCCCGGTATGCGTTTACACGACCAAACATTCGGGTTAGAAAAGGGTTACCCCAGGTGTAGTAACCGGGTTTTAAAAAACCCGGTTATGAGCATATCCGGGTTTCTGGCGGTGTTTACACGGACCTGCGGAACCGGGTCATTGTGAATATTTGGGTTTTAAAAGGGTTAATGGCTGCATGTAAACGCATTGCATGTGAGGATCCACACCCTCCCTGTTTATTTGGCCGTGCTTTGCTCTTTTTGCTTCTGCATTATAAAGCCATTGATGGAAGACAAACAGTTAGTCAGGAAAAAGGTTTTACATGGGTCAAAATATTCAAGTGCAACAAGGTGGGACAAAATCCTGATCCATCATAAATTTGAGTCAGAGCATAGATGGGTGAAGATATGAAAAAGAAATGTCCTGAAAATGTTTCAAACACGTGTACTAAAGCAAGAAATGTGGTTGTAGATGACCTGATCTCACCCCCACCCCCCTCCACCCACAGCTGTTTTTTTTACCTCTGCCAACATGATTTCAATATCTTACCATCATCATTCATTTTAATGAATACATTTGAAAAAGCTGGCAATTACTAAACCCTAGTGTTGTCTAAAAGAAGCCATGCTACAGCAACTATAACAGGATACATCCACGCCTTTGTCCCAGGGACAGGGACACATTATATTTACAGACAGGCTCATACACTGTGTTGAAGGCAGCTGGAGACCAGTCGTTTAGTGACCATCTTTTGTGTGGGATCTCCCACCACAGAATCTCCCCCGGCACTTGAGAGGACCCCCCCTCCTCTTAATTCAGTGCACAAAAAGGGGACAAGGCTGGCCTGAGTCATGTGGATAATAATTATTTCTGCATTTAGTGCCAGCTGGGTGCCTGAAAAGGTCAGGGAACAGCATGAGGACAGGCTTATCTCCATGTTGGCGCTGGCTTCCATACGGCGGCAGACAATAGACAAGGGCCTTGGCCCCGTACGCAGCAGCGTGGCTCGGGCTAGCTCCCACAGACAAGGCACAACGACACGCTGCGGTGGCATGAAGCACTCAGGGTGTCAGATACGTCACACGGATCAGGATCAGAGCGATGAGTCAGGGTTTTAAACTAAACACAACATTTTATTGAGACTGTCTAAGGGAAAGAATGTGACTAGTTGTTCTCACCAGAACAGAGAGGGTGCATAGGACCTTCATAACAAATGAAGAGGACTTTGACCCCTTTATTGAACGGCTGCCTTTTTTTAGTAAAGCCTTGGACTTAATGAAAACATGTGAGCACCGAGAGGTTAAAAAGTGTCTTTCTGCCTATTCTTCTCCTCTTTAGTCAACCGCCTCTTCAACCTTGCTGTTTTTTAGGTTACCATGGCACCAAAATCTCTGTAGCAACCCAGCGTGAGCTTCATAAATCAGATTTTTTTTTTACTTTGTAGCACAGCTTTTAATCTCTTCACTGACGGCTTCATTTGATCCCTTTCTTTTGTACGGCTTTCATTGGTCTGCTCATTCTGAAAAAAGCAGGCTGTGAGAATGCTACATATGTGAGAGTTGGTCTGCATTTACACAAGCGCGAAACAAAAAATAAAAGCCCTATAGAAAAGCTGTGTTACCCAGGTGCCTCTTTAAACCCTCTGCATTCATCTCTCTGAGTAAGAACAATTTGTTGTGCGGTGACTTGGATGGAGCCTGGCAGAGAATCATCATCACCATCATCAGATATTTCTACCCAAGCAGGTGTAGAACATTAAAAGTTTCCCCGTTTCCCTGGCTTTTTTAAAGAATGTGATTTCATCTGTTTAAAAGGAAACTTGGCAATGACCTGGCAGATTTATCACATGTTCATAAAGCAACCTGTTAATCAGAGTGGCGATACGAAGCAGGCTAGCCAACAAAACCTTCTCCAGGCACCATCGGATATTTTATACAGCTCCCGATCCAGGTCATAGTTTTGTCTCACAAACAGACAGTTGAGGGGAGAGAGAACGGCCCTGAGAGGTGACGGAGCAGCTTGTTTTCAGTACGAGAGGAGCTGGTGGGTGGCTGATGGGGTAAAGCATCTCAAGGCTGGATGGCTTGCTGCTATGATGGCCACTTTAACCTCGTCATTGATCTGAAACTAAAAGGAGATGGCTTCAGAGGTGGTCCATCTCACAGATGATCAGATTTAGGGTTTACTGATATGGTCCTAAACTAACATTGCTATATTTTTTACATCAGTCATTGAAATATTTAAAGGGGAACATTTTTTAATGTTATTAAATCATTTTCCTGAGTCTGTATGTGGTAAAATGACCCTTTACAGGGTTAATGAAACGTCACTCAGCCCCCTCCGCCCCAGATGACCACACTTGCAACTTCAGAGTATTCGGACCGCCCGACTGAAGCATCACAAAGTCACGCTTTACGGCAATCCGTGTTTATAGCTCTGAACAGACGAGCTGTACCTGGTTAGCATTTATTGCAACGTATTCATCATGGTGAAGAGTTAGGGTTAGGTTAGGGTTGCAGAAGAAACAAAGAAAATATTTATTTTATGCAGCTAAAAAAGAGAAAAGAGAATCTCACACCTGCCGGAGAATTCCAGGTGATATTTGGGAGTTTTTTGGATGGGATAGGAAGCTAAAGGAGCTGCGATATATTAGCAGGAAATGGAGAATGCTAGACTCCTAGAAAATGTGTCATATAAGCGCTTCTATGCTCTATACAACACTAACTCCACAGATGACAAGATGCGATCATTGAAATGTGGTTACAGATTTATTTAGAGCACATGTTTAGTAAAACTGGTAATGTTTGTCACATAGAATCACAGTTTATCAAACATTTGTACAGGTATGAAGACAAGCCCATGTGTGCTTGCGCAAATTCTGTAAGGCTGTTTTATTTATTCTGAGAGTGTCTGCAGAGAAATTACATTTTCAAACCATTAACACTTCTGGCAAAGCTGCCATGACTGAATACCTCATGAGGTGGAAAGTTTCAAACTCACTGGAGCCTTTTGCTAAATTATACTGCATGGGTTTCTGAATGAGCCACATGCAGAATATTGTAATAACTACAAATATGGACTTGTGCAAACTCATATCCTGTCGTAGATGAAATAACTTTTTATGCAGCCGTTTAACATCCTGCAGAAATATTAAATATAGACAAACTTCATCATTCATGACGGGCAACACACACAAGCACACACAATTAGGCAAACCGTTAATTGTTTTATTAGATTTTTTTCTAAATAAACTCTAAACTCAGATCTAGAAGTTGGAGAGAATGCCAAAACTATGAGGTTCCGAATGTGCCAAAAATGTGTCTATGTATTGTCTCAGTCTGTCGTTACTCTCTGTTGTCACGTGCTGTTGTCTCGTGCTGTTGTCACGTGCTGTTGTCTGGTGCTGTTGTCACGTGCTGTTGTCTGGTGCTGTTGTCTGGTGCTGTTGTCTGGTGCAGTTGTCTCGTGCTGTTGTCACGTGCTGTTGTCACGTGCTGTTGTCTGGTGCTGTTGTCACGTGCTGTTGTCTGGTGCTGTTGTCACGTGCTGTTGTCACGTGCTGTTGTCTGGTGCTGTTGTCTGGTGCAGTTGTCTCGTGCTGTTGTCACGTGCTGTTGTCACGTGCTGTTGTCTGGTGCTGTTGTCACGTGCTGTTGTCACGTGCTGTTGTCTGGTGCTGTTGTCACGTGCTGTTGTCACGTGATGTTGTCAGGTGCTGTTGTCTCGTGCTGTTGTCACGTGCTGTTGTCTGGTGCTGTTGTCTCGTGCTGTTGTCTGGTGCTGTTGTCACGTGCTGTTGTCTCAGTCTGTCGTTACTTAGACACATATAAATACATAGACACATATAAATACATAGACATAGACACATATAAATACATAGACACATTTAAATACATAGACATAGACACATATAAATACATAGACACATTTAAATACATAGACACATATAAATACATAGACACATTTAAATACATAGACATAGACACATATAAATACATAGACACATTTAAATACATAGACACATATAAATACATAGACACATATAAATACATAGACACATTTAAATACATAGACATAGACACATATAAATACATAGACACATTTAAATACATAGACACATATAAATACATAGACACATATAAATACATAGACACATTTAAATACATAGACATAGACACATATAAATACATAGACACATTTAAATACATAGACACATATAAATACATAGACACATTTAAATACATAGAAATAGACACATATAAATACATAGACACATTTAAATACATAGACACATATAAATACATAGACACATATAAATACATAAACACATTTAAATACATAGACATAGACACATTTAAATACATAGACATAGACACATATAAATACATAGACACACATTACAGCAATGCAGTGCAGTGAGTGTACAAATACATAGACACGCACAGAAATACATAGACACATTTTTGGCACATTCGGAACCTCATACAAAACATCCCAGTTACTCAACACGCTGGGACTTTGCAACCAGATTTTATTTTGATTATAAGATTTTGGGGGGTTCCGTTTTTGGCACCACTGCCACACCCTGCTTTGGAGAGCAATGCTCTGTGAACATCAGCCAATTGGCAGCCGCTGTTTACTACCAGCTGCCTCTGCACATTAAAGTTGCTGCCTCCCGATTACACTTCAATCTATTTTTTTTTCTTCCTTTTCTTCCCTCTCATTAATTTTTACAAGTTCTCAGACTATGGCACGAGTTAAGCTTTGCCTCAGTTACTGGTTTTTAGGGCCTATTAAAGCTATTTTCAGGAATGCCTTGGTTTTATCGGACCGTGACATTCACTCATATATTTATTCATTTTGCACAATAAATTTCTCCTGTTCAGAATCACTGAAGGAGCTGCAAGGTATCCAGGCTGTTGCATGGTGAGAAGTGTTATCAAAGAGCCATGGGGCCACCACAGTGACACGGCTGTGCACTTTCACAATTACCCCTAGTTTCCCTTTAGAAATTGGCTAACCTACAGTAGAGTGACCCAAGCGCACATGGCAGCGGTGTCTCTAAGTAAGGAGCAGGGTGGCCAATCAACACCCCCAACACCCCGCCGCCAGTCATTATCCCAACTGAACCAACCTGAGCTTCGTCCAACTTCAGGGGCTCCGTCCTTCGAGTGACCCGTTCGGGTCCTTGGTTGACCCTAAAACCTAGTTTATGCTTCTGCATCAGCTTCACGAGGGAGAGACACGCACTGACAGAGACAGTTTGTTTTCAGACTTATCCGTCACCTGGGGAATGTTTCAAATCATCCCTGCCAGGACAACAGAGGGCATAGCACTTTTTGTGGGTATCGTGCCATGTTTCTGGTCCAATTTACTACTGTGTTTATATTGTGTTTGTGTTTTGGAGACTTTTTAACATTCTCCCCCATCTATTCATGCCCTCTCCACCACTAAACCCACATTTCCCATCATTTCCATCCACGAATAAAACACTAGCTGCATATCTTTTTAGTCCTCCAGTCACGGGTGAATATAACGTTTATATTTGTAGTTTTTCTATGAGATATTCTTTAAGCTGCTCTGAGTAAATGGTAAATGGCCTGTATTTGATATAGCGCCTTCTAGAGTCATGGAACCCCCCAAGGCGCTTTACAACACAATCAGTCATTCACCCATTCACACACATTCACACACTGGTGGGGATGAACTACAATGTAGCCACAGCTGCCCTGGGGCGCACTGACAGAGGCGAGGCTGCCGAGCACTGGCGCCACCGGTCCCTCCGACCACCACCAGCAGGCAATGTGGGTTAAGTGTCTTGCCCAAGGACACAACGACAGCAACAGACTGAACGGGGCTCGAACCTGCAACCTTCCGATTACGGGGTGAGCGCTTAACTCCTGTGCCACCGTCGCCCCTGAGTCTGCTGATATCGACAGCTCTCTTTATTTTTTGAGGGCACAATGGCTGTGCTGTTGACAAATTTTAAGGAAGCAGCTTCCTGACCAACCACAAGCTTGCATCTCGTTCAACAGATATTTAGAAAAGTGGGCTTGACTCTGTCCGTCCTGTACGAGCCTGTTGGAGAGCCCTCGCAACGACGGATAATGACGTTGCGTGTCTCCGCACCAACGCAGATGCAGAAGCACAAACTAGATGTAAAGACTGGAAGAAAGCAGCTTTGATCATGAAGGGTCTTGCCTTCAGACTTATTCCCGCCCTTCACGTTGGCATATGTTTGTCACCTAGCAACCATAATGGTGCTAAACAGATACTAGTGAAAATGGAGCTCAAAATTTAGCAGATTATTATTATTACTTATTCTCAAGGAGCTACAGCAGCTATAACAGCCTACACGGACGGTTTTCTTGTGATTTCTGACAAAAGAAGTTTTTAAGTATAAAAATGGCAAAACCCTAACCATACACCTGTTTCAAGCTTGAATTGTGTAATGCCAGATTCATAAACTTACATTTAAAGCTAATTCTTTGCCATAAGTCATATCATAAACGGGACTCATTTGGAGGGGACTTTACATTTGGACGGTGTTGGTTTCATCGCTGTAATGTAATCAGCCTTCTACAATCAGAGGATGAATTTGGACACGAGCACTCCTCACCATCACTTCAGAACCTTAAAAAACTTTATTTTACCTTCCTGTTCCATTCTTCTACAGCTTGGCCTGCCAATGCTTTGGTAGAAAAGTGTAGAAATTCTAAAAGATAAAACTCTAAGGCAGTGATGATTTATCTCCACCTCTCCAGCCTCCTTTTCCTTAGCAATAACTTAAACATGAAAAAGAATCGTTTACCTTTTACTGACATATTGCACACGTCTTTGAAGCTCTGACAGTAAGGGGATAAGTGAGATGGAGAATTTTTTTTTCTAGAAGAGCATAGTCACTTTCTCTCTGTCCTCTCGCACTTTTTTTTTTTTTTTGCAAAGCCACCAGAGCCCCAAATCAATTTGCCAGGCATCTCCAGTTATCCTTAAGCTTGTCAAAAGCAGTGATGGGAAACGCTGTGACGTTTGATTTGAGCATTTGGTCACAATCAAGTTATTTATAAGTCTCATCCTACACACATTCACCACTATGAGGAGTCACATGATGAGACACAGGGGCCATAGGAGGCCCAGTATACTCATTTATTATCACATCTTTATTATCCTTACAGCTACTTTATAACTACACTTTATTATAGAGCTTACATCTGTTGGGAATTTATTTTTAATGGATCCATTTTCAGGGAGGTGGTCGAGGTCTTTAGCAATTTACAGAAATTCACTCAGGGACACATAAAATGAATAAAAAAGGTGGAATAAAGTTTTTTTTCACTTGATTGTCTAATTTTCTTGAGATTTTCTTATAATTGGATATAAATAGCCTTCGTAATCATTCCTCCAGGTTAGTATTCTAGACAATGCAACTTTACATTTAGCACTAATGATAAATAATGACTCATTAGCTTTCAATTTGTGTGAAGAGAAAATAAATATTTGAGTGTGTTTCAGATGTGTCTGCCTACATTTAGATCAGCTGTAGTCATTTCACTTGCAGGTAATTGCCTTTTTATAATATGGGCATTTGTTTTTGTGCATGACGTGTGTGTGTGTGTGTGTGTGTGTGTGTGTGTGTGTGTGTGTGTGTGTGTGTGTGTGTGTGTGTGTGTGTGTGTGTGTGCGTGCGTGCGTGCGTTTGTGTGTGTGTGTGTGTGTGTGTGTGTGTGTGTGTGTGTGTGTGTGTGTGTGTGTGTGTGTGTGTGTGTGTGTGTGTGTGTGTGTGTGTGTGTGTGTGTGTGTGTGTGTGTTTAGTCATACCTGGTGGATGTGTCTTAGCTTAGTGGGCTCACTGTTACCAAAGAGCTCTATTGTTCTCCACTGAAATCCTTCCAAACAACTGGTCAGTAATCAAAAGGCTCACACCCACTAAATGCTTTTGCTCCCATGACCTCTGACCTTATAAACTGAGGGTTAAGAATGATGAACACTGTGTGTGTGTGGCTACAGAAATGTGTGCAAGCGGGCAGATGTAATGACAGCATCCTAATTTAGTTTTGAGTCACTGATGCATTCATTCACCCATCAGCCACCGCGGTTACCATCTGTAGGTGAACCCACGACTGCTTGCTGCCTTTTATCAGCCTGAGAGGCTACTAATCCCCTTTGGCGTGTCTGGGACTGTGACATCACCACTGGTGGCCTCCCTGACACCCATCCCTCCAACCACCTGAAGGTGACAGTGTTCTGTCATGAGTACTTTTCAGCCGCCTTAAAATAAAACCTTCCACTAAGCCCGCCCTAAGAGTTCTGTCACACGTTACGAGGCACTTTAGGAGTTTTTTAAGTGCTTTGCTGTGTTCTTTTAAAAATGTGGCCTCTTAAAGGCTTTTTTGTCTTTAAACATTTAGAGTTGTCCAAGGAAAGACTGCTTTATAAGATGACATAAGAGTTCAAAGGAGATGGGTTTCATTACAGTGACATCATTCTGTTTTAAGTCGTAGCTGTACTGTATTTTACTACTGAAACCCTGGAAAAGACACAAGATGGATCCCCTTAAATGAGAACAGATTTAGCTTCTGTAACAAGCTGTCTCATCTCCTCTCCCTCCCTGTTTACCCTGACTCAGAAGCAGTTTAGTTTCATCTGAGGATTAGAGAAGATTACAGCATCATCTGGTTTATAGCAGCGAATCATCATCAGAAGTCCAATGATCAGCCTCTCCGAAAGACAAACACAAACAGAAGGAAGAAACTCTACTGAAATGCTAACAGTAAAGTCTTGTGACAGATTTTTTTTTCTAACGGATGAAACATAATCATCACTATCTGATGTGTTTGAGTTGATTCCTAAATAATCATACTTTATACTGCTTCACTTCAATTGATCAAGAGGAAGAAACCAAAGGCAGAAGTTGACAATTCCCAGTGGAAAAGCTTGTTTTGGTTGCAAGTGTTGATACATTAGGATGTCTGTGCACTTGAAAATCTGCCCCCATGTCCATCTTATAGGGTGCCTAAGTCACGCCCATCTACTTCTGGACCATTGATCCCGGGAAGAACGAAAGAATGAATGCAAGTCAACGGACCTAAAAATGCTGTTTTCTAATTCCGCTTGTTATGTGCCATGGATTTAACATATGATGTCAGTGAATTTTAAAAAAGCATTTTGATAGCAAGATTGTGCTTAATTTTTGAACAGGGAGAAACATTATTTTAGATTTTGTGTAAAGATAAGTGCAGGACTAAAAATGTGTTTCACCAACGTGATGTCATCGAACCAGACGCGGAGACAAACAGAGGGAAAATGGCTGTAAGTTTAGTGAACTTGAAATCCTTCCTTCAGGAGTAAAGAACCATCATAAATCTGGTCATTTGGTAAGTAGCAGCTATGCTAGGGGAGAAAAAAAATCTGTGGTGACGTCATATATGCAACGTGCCAATGCCTAATTTATAGTCATGCTATTTACGAACTTTTACAAGCTGATAAATCTCAAAGTACGTGACTGGCATGGTCGAAATCATCATTAGTTTTCTTTTAAATTGCAGTACAACAAGTGTGATCCAGGGCGTAACCCCCAAATTCCACTACCTCCGCTCCGCTCCGGCACGAACTCCGCAGCAAAATCGGTCCCATTGTAGTCAATCAGAGCCATTCCACCACTGCGGCCGTGCTGCGGCAGTGCGGCGCAGAGCGCCGCCCTCTGTTCCGGCGTCCGGCAAAAATAGGATCGATTCTATTTATTCTATTTTGCACCTCCGCAGTCAATGGACAGGAATCACAACCACCCAACAGGAAAGGAAGCAACCACAACTTCCGTTATTTCACAATAAATCGATAAACAAAAGGCGTTTTTTGTTTCATATGCACAGGTTTAACAACTTTTAACAACTATCAATGGCGGCTGAACTTTAAATGCACAAAAGTAAGCCATAAATACAGTTTCCACTATCAAAGTAGTCACACTTTGTTGATCCAAACACTGCTGATCTCTCAACATAAATGATGGGCAGATTAAACAGTTAATTTCGATGCTTCTCCCACACAACGGGTGTTTGGATCTAACTTCCGCGTTTATTGCTCATACTGTATCGCAAGATCTCGAAAATCCCGCACATGCTTGTTTGCCCACCTCAGGTCTCCGCACCGGAGCGGAGCCGTTGTAGAGCGGGTACCAGTAAAAATTGAGTTCGGAAGTGAGCGACTGCGGAAGGCAGGGGCGGAGCGGAGGTAGTGGAATTTGGGGGTAAGACTAAGCGGATTAGAGAAATTCTTTTTTTCGTTCTTCTGGGGATCCATGAGCTGACCGGAAACAGAGGAGACTTAGGCTCCCAATGCCAACAACTTGTCACAGCTGACATTACTGCTTCCTGTTGCACCGAGCATGAAGACTGATCCCCTATATCCCCCATATTGGATGATTTGCAATGGATGTCAGTGAAACACTCTATTGCCATGAAGGTACTGGTCTTAGTATTTAAGGCTCTGGCAGGGACTGCACCATGCTACCTTACTGAGCTGTTAACCCATTCACTGCCAGCCGTTCGCTGCCAGCGTTTCTCATCGTTTTAACCTTTTTTTAAGAGTCACAGTACGTTGCGCGCTAGGATGATGTCGATGCCAAAACTACCAAAACAAAGAATAGACTCACCTCTTACATTAGGATGAATCTGCGCATTTCGAGCATTATCTGTTGTCTCATAATCCATTGTCCAATTGTGATCGGCAGAAGCTTTTCCGGTTCGCGCCTCACTTTTTTTTTTTACAGCAACAGCCCTAAACGATCTCCTGACACATGGATTTACTGCTTCCTGATCACAAGAAGTACGTGGATAAAGATTGGCTTTAGATTAGCTTTAGCTGAGATGTCTGTTCTCACTGTGCGGGGGCTCATTCCGATGCCCACACAGTAAAAAGATGCAAATGGCGACTTTAGTCGTCAATGGCAGTGAACAAGTTTATAAGTTATTTGCCAACTCATTTGACAATCACCTACTGGTGGCCCCCAAGGCCAAGCTCAAGTCACGTGACAAACATGTGAACATTTGCGATTTAAGGAACCAAAATTGTGGAACCGACTTCCACTTGAAATTGGAAGTTCAACCACAGTATGGAGCTTTAAAGCTAAGGTCGTTTGGTATCTTAGGACAACTTGAACTGCATTTGATCCTTTTGTTTTGGTAGACCCGTGGGAACTTACCTGGTCTGCTTTTTAATGTATTTTGTGGACTAGCTGACTCGCCATTGTTCAACAGCTCAGTTTATCTGTTTTATATTTTGTGAGTTTTTATCTTTCTTTTAATTGTTTGGTAATTTTTGACTGTTTCCAGCACTTTGAGCCATCGTGATTGGTGATGGTAAAACGCTTTACTCTAGAGAAGCAAACAACACTTTAGGATCATTGTTGGCCTAGTTTTGCTCTACACTATATATATATATACATGATTCACCATAAGGGAAATGACATCAGCTTCCATATATTAAAGAATGTTGCCATAGCTTTTTTCTAGACCCTTTTCAACTTAAGCCTAAGCTGATTAATTTAAATTAAATAATATGAATTTAATCACCTTCACCTGATTGTGTATTCTGTGCATTCCCAACGCACTGCTGCTGGTCCTGATTAGCATATCGGTCACCGGGGGTGATGGCACTGTCATGGTGATGAACGGATAAATATTTACAGCCAATGAGCTTAATTTTTTTTATGGCTTTAATGTTAGTAGTTAAACACCGGAGGGGTTTGGGGGGCTACCAGCTGTCCAATGGACTTTGTGATGGATTGATGGCTGATGCGAGATGATGGATGTGTTCTCTCATTACACCAACTGACAGCCAGGCTGAGGCCGGCTGTAGCTTTGGCAGTTTAAGCAGCGTCACGGCTTCATTAAGGCAGAAAGCCACCGTGGTCATTGATCATGGTGGTGACAGGCCAACATTAAGTCTGGGTGGACTGATAATGATGTCATGAATGGCATGGGTCACAGGCTGAAGGGGTATTATGTTAAACCCCCAAAGGTCGATGGGAGATAGCAGTAACAGGAAATCTTTAGCGCTGATTAGAGTTTCTTGCTCAGATCCATTGAAACGTTGCCACACACTAAAAGAAAAATGAAACAATCCAAAAGATTTAAAAAAAATCAAGAGTTTGACCATTTAGTTCCCTTTTAATAAGAATTATCGTCTTTTTACACCATCTGTTAGGGTTCTCTTGACTGTATTAATTGATTATTGCACAATGTTGGCATTGTAAATCGAAGGTATTCTGGCAGCCTTTTTGTTCCTCAATCTTGTGCCTGGCCATTTACCAAATGTCATGACCTGGGTTTGCTCCTTTCCCACTTTTTCGGGCTTCAGACCTAATCCAGTAATGGAAGCCACAATAAAGCAGTCAAGCCAGTACATGACATCGGGAGGACGGAACAGGGAGTAATCTCCTTTTTTTTGTTTCTCTGGGTTCATCCATTCCTTAGAAAACCAACACCATTGCCTCTCTTCCTTGTACCACTTAAAGGTAAAACCAGCTGCAAATGGAGGAAAAAGAGAATAAATCTCTTTAATTCTGCTTTATTACAATCACTATCAATATTTTGATTGTATAAAGTGACTTTATCTTTAGTCCATTCTGACTTACGTACAGCCCACAGTGCCTCTCTTGTTAATTATGCATAGAGGAAGTAGTGGCAGCACAGGGGGCTGTGGCAGAGAAGACTTGGGGGCTTGATGTGTATGGGATTGTGAGGAAAGCAATGCAGAGTAGGTGTGAATTATTTACTGTTGGCTCGTGGTTCACCTGCTGAGCGTCAGACTCTGACATTTGGAAGGGGAGCGATCGTCTGTATTGAGCACAGTGTGAAGCCGTGCTGAGGTAAATGAGATTCTTTACAGGTGTAAGTCTTTCAGAATGAACCTGGGAACCTCAGTGCCCCCAGACAAGGCCGGATTTCTGCTCTGCTTGTTAGTCATTAAAAAGAGATTTAAAACAAAATGTGTGTATTTGAGAGCTAAAGTCCCACAGCGGAGAAGAAAAGCTCTGAGCAGACAGCTACATGGAAAGTGATCCACCAGAACTCAGATCAAGATTGTTGCATTGCTGTTTCTTGGAAATCTATTTACGGCTATTTAACACAGGTAGGTACAGTATGTTACTGCAGATGATGGCTTCTGGTGGTGTCTTCAAGCTATGGCCTTCTCTGCTGCAAAGGTCAAGTGCAATAAAGGGGGAATTAACATTGGGCTGCAGCTCTACACAATCTTGTGATGAGCTCATTCAGACCTGCAAACTGGATTTGTTCCACTGATCTGAGATCGTTTTTTTATTTCTGTATTTATTCAATACTTCAACTGTTTGTCCAACCTTAATTCCAGAAGAAGACAGAGCGTTATTTTAAAGTGTTACCCAATTTTACATATATGTAGCTTACGTGTGACCTAACAGTGTTTTAACTCCCAGCATGGATCCAGAAGTGTGTTTTTCATGGCTTTAATCCTGGCAGTGGGGAGGAACAACATCATACATGACATCAAACAGTGATATCAAATGTGATTTCCGTTTAATGCTGGATTGCATAAACACACTATGACATTTGAAGTCTCGAGGGATGTTGTGATCTTGCAAGTCCAGCGAGGAGCACAGCGAGGAAGCTGTTCCATGGCCAAGACTCTCCTGGCGTGTACTGGACTGATGCTTCCAGTGTGAAACCCGGGTTATAGTGAAGATTAGTGTTGACTCATTATTGTAGCTGTAACTGTTCTTTACCACACTGGTTTGTTGCTGTTGGCTTTATTTTATCCTGAAAATGGCCTGAAGACTTGTACGCTGTGCTTCAAAATGAGCTGGCAAGTTTCTAGAGCGTGATCATCATCATCATCATCATCATCATCATCAGCATCATCATCAGCATCAGCATCATCATCATCAGCAGCGTCATCATCAGCGTCATCATCATCATCATCAGCGTCATCAGCATCAGCATCAGCATCATCATCATCAGCGTCATCATCAGCATCATCAGCATCAGCATCATCATCATCATCATCATCAGCGTCATCATCATCATCAACGTCATCATCAGCATCAGCATCATCATCATCATCAGCGTCATCATCAGCATCATCATCAGCGTCATCATCAGCATCATCAGCGTCATCATCATCATCATCAGCATCAGCATCATCAGCATCATCATCAGCGTCATCATCAGCATCATCATCAGCGTCATCATCAGCATCATCAGCGTCATCATCATCAGCATCAGCATCATCAGCATCATCATCACCGTCATCATCAGCATCATCATCAGCGTCATCATCATCATCATCATCATCAGCAGCAGCAGCAGCATCATCATCATCAGCGTCATCATCAGCATCATCATCAGCATCATCATCAGCATCATCATCATCATCAGCGTCATCATCATCATCATCATCATCATCATCATCATCATCATCATCATCATCATCAGCATCAGCATCATCAGCAGCAGCAGCGTCATTATCAGCATCATCAGCATCATCATCAGCATCAGCGTCATCATCAGCGTCATCATCAGCATCATCATCATCATCAGCGTCATCATCAGCTTCATCATCATCATCATCAGCGTCATCATCAGCATCATCATCATCAGCTTCATCATCATCATCAGCGTCATCATCAGCGTCATCAGTGCTTAATAGCTAATTAGAAAGGAAGCACTGCTCTCACTGGACTGCAGGTGTTTGTGTGTTTGTGGAAACATATCTTGTAGCTAAAGCAGAACTCCTTTACAAACTGAATCAGTTTATTGGGAATAAAGGCCTTACCTATAGATTTGACCATTTAAACATCAACATCATTGGTGCTTTCTTCCCAGGAAACATTGTTTTAAAAAGTTGGCGGCAATTAAAACTAAGAAACATTCAAGGTTTATCCCTTTAGGGTGGACTGTAGTTTAACCAACCCGTGTGTTTGTTGCATCACCAAGCCTCTGATACATTTGATGATGACATCATGTTTAACCTTCAGGATGGTTTCACAGCACACATTTTGGCTGGCTCGTGTAGGGACGACACAGGTGTACTCCTAGGACTGCTTTCCATTTCTGCCTATGGTGTTGTTGTAAAAATGCACATACGCAGAATTCCCTTTAATTGAATGCTGCTCATGTTAAGCTGCCTGTTTGCAACATACTCATCTAGATGTGCTCTGTTGTTTAGATTTAAGTGACATTTAGTTCACTGAACTTCTGCAGAGTCAGTCTTCCTTACCTCAGCGCCTGTTGGGCCAAATATTTCAGGTCTAATAGTTACACCCAACTCCCAGCATAGATCTCTGCTGAAACAACAAAACATTTGTTACAACACAGAAATCAGTTATTCTGTGATCAGTTAGCAGAAATAGGATTGCCATATGGGACAAGCTGTAGGGCCGAATTCTCATTTTCATCTATGGAATAAAAATCCCACAATGATAATACCAGCAAAGGAACAAATTGCCTGATGTGTTTTGATTTGTATCGAAACAAATTTGTATTTTTTTTTCTGCTGTGCAAGCACATTTGCCCTGAAAATTTGGCAGCCAATGGTTGTGGGTTGTTTGTTTTGGCTCACCGGTCGTTTTAATACCGAGGAGTTTAGGTTTTTATGGGGTCAAACTAATTGCTGTGCAACCTGTTTTCTTCATTTTTGTCAGTTTTATTTCCCCTGCTGAGGAGAGTCTGCGGTTCTCTTCAGGGCCGGACTATTTCTACATTACTCTCACTTGGGTAGCAGGACATGAGTTGTACACCAGAGGCCAGCCGTGCTGGACAGCCAGTGGAAGGAGCAGCCCTACAGATGCTGCCTCTTTCCCTTTCTAATCAGAGCTCCAAGCTCCCCAGTCACGCTACCACTGCGACCTCGGCAGGCTTCTCAGATGATGGCCTCTTAAGACCCCCGAGGACCCCATATGTGCTGTTTTGCAGTCGGACAGAAACCATGGATACACATTCACACCACTCAGCCTCAATAAAAGCTACAGTCCAGAAGTGGGATGGTTTTAGCTGGAGAGGCGCCACAGTTGATGCCTCAGTCATAGAAGCACATGGGTGAAGTCAGAGCCTGACAAATCCAGGGTATTAGCAGGCCTTTGTCCAACCCGCAGCTGTCACTTACCAGGCTTCTGGGAGAGGATGGGGGGAACAGAAGGGAATTCTTGACCTATTCCTTTAACCACAGAGGAGGATTGAAGCATTTAGCAATAAAATTATATGGAAAGAAACCCAAAGAAATAGGGGCTTGAAAATGAGCTGAAAGAATATTTCATCAAGATGAGAAAGAAAGACTAAAGTGAAGAGAAATCAATGCCAGAAGGAAGCTTATATGATTGAAATGCTTTTAGTTTCGTTCCAAAGTGATGGTGATTGGCCAAGGATGATTTTTCTGAAGACTAAAAAAGGTTTTATCTTCGTTTTTCTCCCCTACATATATGACCAGCAGTAATCCAGATCTAATCTTTTTCCATCATTGCAGTTGGTCCCAAAGGCTGCCTGTTTCCCCAAAAATGCCTCATCTTTCTGTCTTTGAAATAAATGAAAGTCCACGGGGTGGTGGAATAAAGATGAGGGAAGGCTTTGACTTGATGCAGGATTGCCAAAGGGCCCAGACTTAAGAAGTCTGCACCCTTGTCTGCTACGCTGAGATACTGGGGCCGGAGTCAGGAACCAGATAATCTGATAGAATTTCAATCAACATTGATCAGATAAGAAATAACAGAATGTCTGACTTTACAATAACACCGAAAGCTTCAGCAGATTTTCTTTTCTTTTCTTTTTACTTTTACTTTTTTTTAGCAAAGAAACATTTAGTGGCAACCCGCAAATCTTGAAATTTTAGCTTCAGTAACAATCCCATGCTTTCATTCCATTAGTGCTGACCTCTGACCTTAAGTGTACCCACACGATCCATGTCACACTCTGTGATGGGTTTACTCCTTTATTAGCTGGTGGCGGCGTTTATGGGGCATGTTGAGACTCAGTGGGGCTTTGATCCACCAACAGAAGCAGATAGGCAGGCGGTGGCGTTGTTTGCATCTTTGGCTGAAGTCTTGCGGTTTATAAAACATCTGCAAATCCTCTTGGATCAAAGGATGACTATTACACTGACAGGAATCTGACCCCCCCAGCTGCAGCTTTAAGGTGCTCGTGACCCCTTTCAACAGGCCCTGTTAAAAAAATACAGGTGGGATCCAGGTCACACGTTTGAACCCAAGGGCATACACACACTTGTTCTGGTTACTGTGAAGTGTAACAATTGTAAAAGATCAAGCATTGAGCTTAACTCTTTTTTTAATGTTCATCTGGGATTTTTCACTTGCTCCACTAAAGCTGAAGCAACAGGAGGAGGAAATCACGTTGAATTGTGTTGTTCAGTCGGTTCTGAATGCAGCTGGCTCAAGAAATCTCAGGCTCACCCTTCCCAACAAGCCTTCAGAGCAGGCTTTCAGCCAAGCTATAAATACAACAATGGTGTGCTCTGTATGCCCGTGTCTGAGTGACACCAACAAAATATATGTTGCTGTTTTTATTTTAGGTGTGCATGAATTTGGAGGAGATGCAGCTAACCGAAACTGCCAAAAGTTTCAGTTCAAAAGAATTTTGTATCAAATCATATTTATGTGAACTAAATACATACCTATAAGGGAAAATGTAACATGGTGCATATATGGGAACTGCTTCTCCCTTGTCACCAATCCATACTTATATTATCCAAGGTCAGGTCCAGGAAGGAAGCCCGGACAGCCCTCTACCCATCAACACTCCTGGCTCTTCCTGGATAATCCCAAGGGATTCGAGATCAGAGAGGATATGTTGAGAATGGGTCTGGCCTGGGTCTCGTCCCAGAGGCACATGTCCAGAAACCCTCCAGAGGGAGGTGACCAGGAGGGATCCTATTCAGATGACTGAACCACCTCATTCTTAAAAAAAGTATTGGCTCCTTCTCAATACTACTCCTCACCTTATCTCAAAGTTCATTTCAGCCATTTCATCCAGGATTTTGTTCGTTTGGTCATGGACCAAATCTCATGGTCATAGGTGAGGGTTGGAATCTAGATGGACCGGCAAATCTCTCTCTCTCTGTCCTATTATTATTTGTAACAAGAACACAAAAAATTCTTCATCCTCCTTGAAAAAATAAAATCTCCCAATCCCAATGAATATAGAGCATTCTGTGTGAGCGTATGTGTGTGTGTGTGTGTGTGTGTGTGTGTGTGTGTGTGTGTGTGTGTGTGTTTGTGTGTGTGTGTGTGTGTGTGTGTTGCACAAAGCATTTAGCAGACTGTTGTCTAAGTCAGATGTTCTTGTTGTTTTGTTTTCTTTTTTTTTTTATTGAGGTTGTCTGCTAATGTAAAGTGAATTATCAGGTTTATGGCTCAGGCTTTAATGTAGCTCTTGTTATTCTGACTTATTGCAGTCATTGATGTATTCAGAGGTGAATTTAGAAGCAGTGAGACCATGATTCATCAGTAACAATCATCCTGAATAATTACCCATCGAGGTGCTCATTTAATATGGCGTTAAAGGTGAAGTCAACTGGATCCATCTTCCAGTTACTGACTGAATGTAATGGTTGGCCACTTTACTGTTTTTGGTGCCTTTTTTTTTATTCTGTGGTTCTATTTATTGCCCTATCTTAACCATTGAACTCTAAGAATCAAATTAATGGAATGCCTCTGTGAGGAGCGGGTGGGGGTAGATTCTCCACAGACTTCCTTTGAACTGCCATGGCAAATTTACCCCTCAGTAAATCCCAGCCTCCATCCACACATCTACTAGCGGCAGTTTCCATTTGCAGTAATTTAAAAATATGTGTAGAATTACCACGATGCAAATTTTTTTCTTTAATTTGTTCCAGAGCCACACTCATCTTTTCCCATTCCACTCCCCATCACTTCATCCATCACACACCAGAGTGGATCTCTGTTCATTTGCAGGCCATCACTCTTTCTCAGACCGGTTCTTCTCTGGGTGTGAGAGTGGAAACAAGTCTTTTTGTGTGGCGAGGGTACATGAACTTTTGTTTACAGCGCTAGGTTTCAGCTGGTTTGTATAGCCCAACGCTGCATGTCTGAGATGCTGTCGGTAACGCTGACCCTCCCTTGAGTGCCTAACAGGAATATTTATGAGGTTGTTTGTTTGGAGTCGCACTGGCCTTTTCTTTAACCGGCCAAAAGGATTACACTAATTGCATTCTCTGGACTTCACAAATCTATGCTTGCTATTTTCCTACCCATTACTGTCTTGTCAAGCACCTCGTTCTGCAAACAGGGACGGTTCCCTGTTGTATTGCACAATATAATATAGATAAGTGTAGATACAATACTCCAGATACGGAAAGTAAATTGTAAATAACTAAATGATTTTCTAAAATTTCAAGGTGTGCAATTTAGTGCTAAATAATCTTCTATCCCTTTTTGATTAATTTGCATAAAACTATACTTTTGACATTTTTCAAAAGCTCATAATAGTCTCCTGTGACGTAATTATTCTACTTTGTTGTTACAAAAAGACACAAACTCTAGTGATGAGGGAGAAAATTTAGAAAAAATAGATTTTTGTAGCTTTTTAAATACAATTAAGTAATTAAATGTCTTCATGTGGTGTTTCCTTTTTAAGTAACCTCAAGTAAATAGAGGGAACATTGATTTTGTAATAAAAAGGCTCCAGTTTCACCCCACACCATAAAAGCATAAGCTACCTCACACCCTGGTGAGCCACCTAATTGCCCTTGTCCACATAAAAGGCCTAATGTACACTCCCTGTGCTCACACATATAAAAGTTATAGGAATCAAATGGAGCATAAATAATACAATTGATTGTGATCAGGCAGTATGAATAACACGATAACCGAGTCTCCCTAAGTGCTACTAAGAGGGATGCACCACAGTCCACACATCCTTAAGGGGTGTTATTTATTGTGCTTTTAATGAAGCTTGATTGGCAGCGAGTCCTGGTGCCCATTATCATCAGAGGGATGTGCTCACCCTAATATGCAATTATCAGCATAATTGCGCTGAGAATCCTCCAAACCCAAATAAGCAATCACTTGTACCGCTCGTGAGCCACCTGTGAGAGTCGTGCAGGAAGACGCACACCCTGACAGAGTCACATGCTGTCGTACCGAGGGTCAAGGTTAAATATCTTCCACTTGTTCCTTATTTGATGTGGCTGTGCTTTCCTGCTCTAGTCTTGATTCATCTCAGCCTAATTCCTTTATTTTTTCTTCAATCCATCCATTCCTTCTTCCTCCATTTTCGAGCTCCCGTCCCATTCCAACAGAAATTCTCGGTGGTCACTTTCATCCCTGAGGTATGCACAAGTACAGTGTGATTATTAAGCTGGTTGTCTCATCATAATTATGCGTTTTGTCATGTGCTGCCTCTGTAGTTTGTGATAAAAAGGAAAGCCTGATTAAGCCGAGGGAGCGCCATTGATTCCTATTGACAGGCCTTTCAAAGGCCTTTAATGAAGGAGATGTAAATGAGGGTTTTCCACGGTGTTTAATGACTGTGGACCATATAAGGCCAACAGCATTGTAAAAGAGATGTGCATCACTCACAAAAGCACACTGGGGACACTTTCAGTTTCAGGGATGTTTGGGGGTAATGGCAGAGAGGAGGAGGGGTGGGAAGTAAAAGCACACTGAGGGTTTAATAGATATGCAATAAGGAATCATGACCCAAAAATAGTTTAGAAGGGTATCAGTGAGGCCAGGTGAGTGGTTTAAATATACAAAACACTCGTAATAGCATGCTGTTAGACTAATGCTGAAGGTGCTACCTCTGACTGAAGGCTCAGTGAATTATTGCATCCAAATAATCTTCTATAACATTCTTTGGATTTAAAAAAAAGCCTCACTGTCTTTTCTTTTCTCTCTTTCTTGTTTCTCTCACAGCAATCAAATGGCTCCCAGTAATCATGACCGGATACAGAGGCTGAGGAGTGAGTTCCAGCAGGCCAGACAGGATGATGACCTTGAGGACCATCAACACTCTTTTAGCTTTGACCAGTCCTGGGTGAGTGTCTCTTTAGCCCGTCTACCTGGGCCAGCAGCCACAGCCACTGAAACTATTCTCATACCACTCTCATCTATTGGTTCTATATGCATGTCTCACGAGGCTGTGACTAATGGTAATCAGTTGGAGACACAAAATTGGTACTCAAATTTTATTCATGGCCGATCATGTGAGACATTAGCCTAGAAATCTGGACTAACCATAGCAGTAGCAAAGATGCTGCTCCACTGGTCGGTTTAGACACTTCATTGTAGCCTCAGTAGGTCTTCGACTGGACTGAGCAGTTTTAGGTTCGGCCAATCACAGTTGTCTACATATGTAAAGGGATGTTGGGTGGGCTTAGCACCATAGCTGTTATGGATATGGCATTAACTTCGAACGATTTAGACTTTTCCTTGAGACGTGAGGAGATAGATGTACTGAAGTCCTTTATTTAGAAAAAAAAATGTGTTTGCTTCTTCTTCATCTCTGGTGTATGGCTGACTGCCCCATTGACTGATATCCATTGCAACAAATATGTCACGGTATTCATTGCTCTTATTGGTCCTTGCGTTTTCCAATTGCGTGCAGAGACAGTTTGACAGACAACCCCAACTAAGCTCTGTCTATGGGTTGTTGCCAGACTGAGGCCCAATCTCAATACTTGCACTGTGGTCTTCAGCAAAGTGCACTAAGAGAAAGTGCACTGTAAGGCTTCGAGTACTTAGTACACAGCTGTGCGAATAATTGCCAAATTGAGTCGGGGAGCGTTGCGTCATCGACCGCAAAGCATGCCAGGGAAAAAACATTTAGTAACAACTTTCAAAAAACCAAACAATTATTTGAAATAAATTTACAATCATTGCCGCTTTGTCTAAAACATTCAGAGCATCAACTAATTGTCCTAAAATTAACTACTTTCATTAGAAAATTCATATTTTCTAATTTCGCAGTCTCCCTGGGGTCCCTGTGGAGCTCCCTCCATCTCCTACACATCTTTGGGGGCAGATCTGTGGCCCCTCACACTCTCTATTGGACGCTCCAATAGAGAAACCTTACATAAACAAGCGCGTGTACACACACAGGTGCTCACATGGTGCTCTCATAAGTATGGACTTGGGCACGTTCAACACATGTCTTAAGGCTGTGGTTGGCACTTAATGCACTGTGATTTATTATTGTGATTGTTCAGTAAAATAATGTTGATTTTATATTTCCTCATCAAGTTGACGCAGTGATAGCTTGATCTTGTTGTGTTGTTGTGTGTCCCATTTCTGCAGGTCTAGAGCAGACTCTTGTTCATCATTGATTGTTTATTTTTGAGGACACCCCCACCCACCTTGTCTCTTCCTTTCTCTTTCACCTCTGACTCCGTGTCTGGTCGGAATTACAAAGTATTCAAAAACAATAACAATAAAGTTTTAAGTATCAGGCATGACTTAAAAGCAGACGCTTTGATGCTCCACCTGAGAGTACATCTGTAAGGCTTGTCACCAGCATTCAGACATTAATTCTGTTTGCTTCACAGCCAGACAGGACATGGGGGGAAAAAAAAGAAAGAAAATATATATTTTCAGCAAAAAAGAACATGAGCCGTTTCTCCCGTAGCAATGGATTGTGGATAATACACTTCACTTGGGTGAAGTGCGGATTAAGGGTGCAACAGGGGCGTGATCAACTTCCGCACCTGAGAATTGGGACACGCTACGCCTTCGCACCTCTGGTCAGGACTGTGCATTTGAAGGGCACAAATGTGGAAGTGCAAGTATTGAGATTGGGCCTATATATTTACAGATATAGGATGGCTGCCCATTTTTAATACATAGTTATTTTGCAGTAAATTGTATTCATAATGATTAATGATACAAAATAACTACTAACCTAACCCCTGCTGAAGCTATTTAGTAAAGCAAATCTGCAGACTCCAATCAAGAGGTGTCATAAATGTCTGTGGTCTGGGATTAATGGTGAGATGTATTAATATTTAAAATAATTAGTTTGAAACAAAGCACACAAGCATGTTCCAGGGATCTGATGACGATCTCCAATTCGCCAATCTTTACGTTCGTCCTGACTGACAGATTCCAGCTCTCCATGCCCCTGTGTGAGTCTTCTCTTTCCCTAAGATGTGACACCTTGTGATGAGATTTAAAAAAGAAATACTTGATGCTGTGGGATTCTTCAGGGCTGATCACAGTGGGCCACAGTGATTATTTCCATTAGACCTGAATAAAGGGTTTTTTTAAATAATAAAATGTCCAAATTAAATTTTGAAAGGGATTTCTTTAAGCTGATCACCAGTTCCATGATTGATCTGCGACAACAATCGGATTTGTTCCTTATAGTGGGGAAAAGGTAATCGAGTTAATTCCTTCATGACTTCATTCCGGCTTGTTTTTGAGTTCCGATGTGTGATCAAAGTTCAGCTGTGACTACAGTTTGAGCAAAAGGAGATCGGGTTTTCAGATGGATGCACCTTTTTTTCTTTCTGTCTAAAACAACAACATCTACTTGGCGTAGCACCAAGCTCAGCTATTATCTAAATAGCAGGTCAGAATGTCAGACCTTCAAAGTTAACATATCTGGCATCTAATTTTCTGGAGAACCATCAGTGTCGGTTTGTCAGGTAAATTGGTTTGGTGTGGTCTGATGTTTGATTTCTCTGCTGTCTGAATGAGTTTAGGTAAAATGGCAGCAACTGGCATACATCCCACAGCACTGCTGTATGGAAGAAGACAGAGTTTATTAGATTTGGGTTTATTTTAGTGTTCATCTAAAAAGTCACTGAGCAGACATTGGCCAAAAGTCACTGAGCAGACATTGGCCAATGTTTTCCTGCTCTCGTCCCATTTTTGTTACGTGTTTGTTCGGCTCTAAGCAGCCAAAGTCTTTCTCTTTCAGCGTCTGAGCTCCTAATTGCTTGTGACTGTTGACATTGTGGGGCGTCGTGCTAGCAGTAATAAGATACAGAAAAAGTGTGTTGAAGTACATAATATTAGTCATCTTTAATTGTATTTCTGTTTTGGAAACAGGATTACAATCGCAGCGCTTCCAAGAAAAAGATTTGAGCATTAAACAGAAAAGGGCAAACCTTAGGAGAAGTTGAATTAGTGAGTTGCAGCGCAGCTGGAGATGCTACAACTAGAAACTAGAAACTAGAAAAATGAAACATTTAAAAAGCCAACATGATGTAAGCTTGTTGCCAATAAATTTTTATTTTCAGCTACATCATATTTAGGCCCCACCCACACAAATCCAGTTATCCTAAAAACAGTTTAGTTTTGTTTTATTTGTGTCTTAATGAATGACACAATGTTAAATAGGTTTGTAAGGACATTCTTAATTAGTAGTCCAGAATAGTGGTAGTAGTGATATAGGACATAATTGTATTTTTCAGCCTAAATTAGAGTTTTGGATGACAAACCATATTTTTGATATGCAGATGTAGAAAGATTGCTTTTTTTAATAGTCCAGCAGCAAGCACAAAACCTAAAATCTGTTTCGATTGGAGATGTCTGATATTATCGATCTACCAGTAATATCAGCTGATTTTGGCTTTGAAATTTAGTATCGGAAAATACCGGCTGTCAGCCTTTCAATGACACAACCTTTACATACCATACACATGTTAAACATCAAACTCTTCAGCCACTTGTCCTCCCTTTCATAATGTCAAATATGACAGAACTGAGGTTAAGTATTTGAGATATTTTAATTTATTTGTCACAACTTGGGAAGTAGAAATTTACCGTGTAGTGAGCGTACCCTGTGCTTAGCCTGTAGCTATGTAGCTAACAGCTAACTGCTGATTAAAATAAAAACAAGATTCTTCACCCAAGGCTTGTTTTCCTTATCTGGAGATCTTTATAAATGTTTTATCACCGTGGCTGCAATATACAGGGGGAAAAAAACACTCATTACTATCTAATGAACACAGCATCCCGCTGAGATGCAGCGTCTGTTGGAGACAAAATGAAATGATGCTTTTCCTATTACTAGCTTAAATTAAAGTAGTTAAAAAATTATTTAAAAATTATTTAAACTTTCAGCATGCATGGTGAGAAAAATGTGATGTTAGTAAGCTAAAAATGTTTAGTTTAGTTCACTGCACATATCTGAAGTGGTTTATACCAGTACAATATTGGTACATCAGTAAAAAAAATAAAATTATATTGCGCATCTCTAGTCATTTCTAAAAAATATAGCTTTCACTCATACCCTCGATTTTATTATTTTGACAGTTTTTTTTTTTTTGCACCTAGATGGAATAGTGTAATTGAAATTGCACATGTTAAAAAGTTATAATTAGATTAAAAAGAAGGCAGATGGCAGAGGGGACGCCTCCTGGTAGCATGTCGGTAGGGTGTGGCACCGCCTCAGGCCTGGATACAAGCGGCAGTTCATTGCAGAACAGTCATACAGCTGTTGTGTCCTGTTCCGTGGTAAATTATCACAGCTGTTGTTGCTGGCCCTCGAGGAAAACATTAGCACTGGGTTGGAGTTGATGTCTGAACTGATTCCACTGATGTTTCAGTGAGAAAAGACGAAGGAAGCAGGCATAGACACAAGTGCAATGTGGTTTTTGGCTTGTTAACCCTTCGGACCCGAGCAAGTGTAACAGCAAAAAGCCTAAGGCCCAAAGTTAAAGACCATACTGGAATGCTTCTTCATGAGGAGTCACACAGAGACAGAGGTGACCTGAGACCCTACTCCTTGGCTTCCTATACCATTGACAGAACTGATCCTATCCTCTTCCCATGCTGTGTGCACAAACAATGGTCATCTTTGGTAAATCAGTACTGACATTGGTTTCTGGCCATGTGGCAGCTGAACGTGTCATCAGTCCATTGTAGATTAACTCATTTCTGCCCTGAAGCTACGAGCAGTTTGCACATGGGATGGTGAACCTGTTGTCTAGGGCTACAACGATTCGTCAACGTTGTCGACAAATATCGACAATAGAACTAGTTGACAATGAATTTCACTGTCGACATTGTCGCTAGACGTGTTTTTTCCGACCGAGTGAGGCATCTCACTTCATTACAATCTCTGCCGAGAGTCGCACATGTGCAATAGCTTCTCTGCTGAGCGGTAACTAACAGAAATGGTGGCGTCCAACACAGCAGCTTCGCGTACCAAAACATCTAAAGTTTGGGAGCATTCTAGCCTGGATTCGGCGATTAAAAACATTACCTGAATTATTTGCAAAGCAGTCTTTGCTTATCACGGCAGCACCTTGAAGATGTATGAACACTTAACGAGAAAGCACATCGGACAGTTGAATGAAACAGAGTCTGACTCACCTCGGTGAGATTTAAATAACACAAAAGCCAACACGTTTTGTTTTGGATGTACATTGTACATTATTTTAAACGTATTTCCAATTTTAAAAAAGGAGATTTAATGTTATGCCCGACTGTGCCTGACAAAAGTATTTTAATTTTATTTATGCATTTATGTCTATACTGACTGAGCACTGTGCCTAATTGGTGTTAGACAGGGCATTTTTATTTACTTTTAGTATGAACTGGCCTATCAGCAGCAAAGTTTAATAAAATATGCATTTTCCATTGAAGTACCCATCTTTCTTGTGTTTATTATCATTTTCCACATAATTAAAGCAATCTCATGCTAAATTTAAGAAAAATGTAATAATTATCCGATTAGTCGACTAATCGTTTCAATAGTCAGTGACTAGTCGACTAATAAAATAGCCGTTAGTTGCAGCCCTACTGTTTTAGAAATGGAAATGGTGCAGGATACAGGTTGCTATAAAAAATCAAATACCTTGGTCATAATGGCAAGCTGAGTGTGTGACCACGTATATATTATTATTATTATTATTATTATTATTATTATTATTATTATTACTATTATTATTCATGATGTGATGCAGTCACTGTGGAGGCGTATAGGAGATGTCGGGGTGTGGCATATTCATTTAACCCAGCTTTTCCCTGGGGGGTTGGACTCTGAGCTCAGGTGTGTCAGCTGTGATGAGAATGCTCAGGTCCGTGCTCAAACCTCCGCTCCAGCTTAAGGAAATCATGACCTAGATCCAAGGAGGCCCATCAATCGCAATGCACGCCGCATGTTTTCTCTGCTTCCCTCCTTGATGTCTGAGTGGGGATTTCCAGATGTTCATCATAAAACAACATGGCTTCTTAACAGAGCCACATTTTTCTTACACAAACTTCTTCCTGAGCAATAAAATTGATTTGTGCTGTTGGGTGTGAGCGCTCATGAGCTGGAGTGTGAGTATCATGCTGGAGCTCGCATCAAACACACCAGCAGTTTCTATTTATGTGAATTCTACCAGGACGTGTGAGTCCACAAGTGTTTATTTTGTTCATGCACACATTAGTTTCTGCGATTAAGGTCTTTCTTGTCGATGGGTGAAAGATTATGTTCAGCTAACTCCTTCCTCTGAGCTCACATGAACAATAAGCTGCTATCAGGCCCAGTCAGTCCAGGGACTAAAGGTTAGTGTTAAGGCCACATAGCTGTGTGCCGGAGCAGAGTGTGACCCTGGTAGGTAGTCAGACAAGACATGGAGTGGGAGACTGCTAGTTGGCTCTGTGGCACAACCAATGCAGCACTTATTTACAAGCTCAAAGGAATAATTCTAACACGATTCTGGATTATTTCACTGTTGTGCAGCTGTGGAGACGTGGGTCCCATACTAACAACAGCTATAAGCATTACAACTTTACAATTGCTCAGCACCTGATAGATAATCATAGGTATTTAGCTTGTTTGGAAGTGGGGTTTTTTATGCTTTGTGTAATTGGCGTACTGTGCAGCTCTGCACACATCTGTGCTCATCAGCATGTGTATGCACAGATTTTTGCAAGCCTTCATATTCAGTATTTTCATTTTACTTTGTTTATTGAGAAGAAAGAGAAGACATCATAAAACATTTTCACACCCAGCTGCATAAATGTACTTACTCCTCTGTATGTTACGATGGACCCAACCAGAGTCCCATTCTTCTTTGGCTTTTTGGGCATGAGAGCGGGACACAAGAGACCACACTGCTTGCCGAGATGGATCCTCCGCCCAAAGCTACGCACCCCACCAACCGCAAATGGACCGGGCTTGCTTATAATAAAATGGAGGAATTGTGTTGGCGTGCTGACTTTAAGAGAGAACCATGATCCAACTGGGCTTTTGTCAGGATGTGGTGGTTTACTGCCATTCTCTCACTTTCTTCTTGTTCTGTCTGCCCATTAGCAACTTAAATGCCTTCCACATGACTGTTTTTGTGCAGCGCAGCTGCTGTATTACAACGCCTTTATAAGTGGTGGCCTACAAAATGTGTGTATGATGAAGCCATATGTTAGTTCTAAGTCTTTGATATCTCTGACTAACCCTGACCCTAACCCACTAGCTCCAGACAATACAAAATAAACGTTGTACTATGGTGGCTCTGCTTATGTTTCGGTCTTCCACTGCCGCTCTTGTCTGGAATTTTTTGATGGCTGCAAATAATTTTCATGATTACGTCCCTCCAGGCTTTCATGTTTAAACAGGTGGAGGGCTTTTCCCCTATTGTCTGTAACACCAACAAGGAAACCAGGGAGAGATAAAATCGTGCTGTATTGACATCATTTTTCACCTTATTGGATAAAAACAAACACTCACGTCTCTTAGATTTGATTTCAACAAATGTCATATTTCATATGGCGTTGTATTCCGGCCTAACGTGGAATAATCAGATTATCCTTCCCTGGATAATACCATTACACTGACTGATTTTCCCCCCTGGCTATTTCTCATGCATTTCCTTCTGCATGGCATCATCTTCCTTAAACTCTCGCTCTCTAACAGAAGCATCGGCCACCTGCAGGTCCCTCACCATTTCCTCACAGTCTCATAAGAAATACAAACATGAGTATTCTCTTATCATTGCATGACGTGGTGGGGAACACATTAGCCTGAATCTCATGAGTCCAGTTCACTAGACCCATGTGGCGCACCGATAAGTTCTCAGGACTCTTGAGACCGGATTTGTTGTTGACGCTGAGTGAAAAGTAATTGTGATGTTATTACACCTGTTCTTGTGAAACAGGAAAGACTTTATTTCAGCTGACGGACTTTTATTCTGCCTCCACACCTTTATCACAACAATCCATCTTACAATGACCTCTTTGATAACAGTCACACATTTTCCAAATATGAGAACGTTTCTCTACAAGCTGTAACTGTACTGTTTAAAGTCGGATGGTAAAACTGGGGGAATTATTAGCCAACCAGACCCAGCACCTGCCGGCTGACACCCAGTGAAGTCATGCTTGGAACACTAGTTTCTCAGCTTGTTTCCTTTAATTGGCTCGTCTTGTTCCTTCATCAGCCAGCTCGTTAGCGCAGGGCCGGCGTTATGGGGGATGAAATCTCCACGTCAACCTCGTACATCATCAGATGACAAAGCACACACAAACTGCTGGAGAGGTATATACAGTACGGAGGGGAACACATTTCCAAATCAAACAAAGATAACATGAGGGATGGTAAATGACCTCAAAAGTAACACCTTATCGTATTGTTTTTTTCATTACTGAAATGTTGTGACTAATCTGAAAAAATGGGTGATCCCAAACACCAAAAGCAAAACGAATCAGTTATGAGGGAATGTGTTTTCTCATCACTGTAGATGAGAATCATCAGCATCAGGTCGATGAATCAGTTAGAATACGTCAGACGTGCAGGAGGAGGATGCTCACACCCACGCCAGCTTTACGACAGTTAAGTTTTTAAAAGTTTGAGAGGAACTAGTCCATAACTAAAGTGTCCACTCCTCAATGTTGTCTGCGTGTGACTGAAGCTGGACATCAATCCAGATACATTTTCAGGTGCAGCTAATTCTCCATCACACCCTCTCCTGTCAGGCACTTTGAAGTGATTTAAATGGTTTTCTGTGGGTCTTCGTCTTTCTCACAGGAAAGGTTCCTTCAGCCTCTCATCATGACTTTCTGTAACCACGGTAACTCTTGGCTATTTTTACACTTGGTTCATGGAAATTTCCTCAGCATCAGGAGAAGCTTGTGACTAGTTTTCCTTCTCAGAGGCAGCACACCTCCGGAGCTAGAGGAAGTCACTTTAGGTAAACTAAACTCAGAGAACACGTTCAGGGATGACTAACCTTTCAACACACGCTGACTGATGCAGCTAAGGACCCAAAAGCAACACGCCTCAGCATGGACTAATGTGTGCTTCACTTGAAGAATCCCTGCTGAATATTTATTAGATTCATCAGAATAAAAATAAACAAACTCTGAAGTTATTACTGAGGAAAAGGTCGGATTAAATTCCAGTTAAAGTTGGAACTAAGTTAATAATCGTAATTATTCTTTATCACAACAGGAGGGTTAGGGTGTGGGTTGGAGCTCCACATCAATGTAGAGCAGAGATAAGTAGCCCTAGTCCTGGATGGCTTCCATCCTTGCTCTAACACACCTGATTCAACAGCTGCTGCACATGTTCAGCAGCTCGTGAAGCTCTGCATTAGTGTGTAAATCATCTGCTGATGAAATCAGGTGTGTTGGAGCAGTCAATCTTAAACATGCTGGATCACAGCGGACCTCCAGAACCAGGGTTGTTACCCTTGCTGACTCTCATCGTACTTGGCGCAGGGCTTCTCTGTAGATCCTAACCCTAACCCACCCCTCATTCACACCAAGTGCAGAACAGATGTGGATCGGAATCCGTAAAGCTTCCACAAAGACAGAAATTCGCTGAGCCCAATCAGAGCGTTTACCCTGGCTGGGGTGCGGCGAAAATCACGATGCTGCGGAATCTTTCGGCATGGTTAATTTTTCCGGACGCTGCGTACGGAAGTGACATGTTTCAGTGAAGTGCATCAGATTTATTTCAAAATAAACCCTGTTTTGCATCATTCTGTTGGATTATTTTGCTGTCATGAATGACAGGGTTATAAGTGGGCAAGTCTTTTTTCTTTCCTTTTTATTTAGTTTATTAGGAAACTCATCCTGTTTTATTCTTCATGTTTGGTTGAATGTGTATAACTATTTTGCCTGTCTGCATTTAAACAGGTGGGCAGTGGGATGGAGACGCAGAGCGGACGGCATTCTGCAACAGTAGAGACTCAGGTCCAGAAGCAGCAGCAGCAGGAGGACAGAGACGGCTTCCAGCAGCCTCATCGGCAGTACAACTCTCTGCCCCGGTGAGACTCGTCTGTCCGTCTCCCCCTCCTGTGACTTATCACGTCCTCCCTGCCCTTTCCCAACCCCTCCATTTCACTTTTTGATTTCTCTCTCTCTTTTTTCTTGTCTTTGCTTTTATGTACGTTTCGCTCTGCCTTTTTGTTTGCTTTCAAATTCTGTAACCTTAAAGCCACTTTCAACTGCAGATATTCAGGAGATTCTTGGCTACGCTCTGGATCACATCTTATAATGTGGTTGCTTTAAATCACATTAAAAGTTATTCAGCTCTATAAAGTCACGGCTGTCCTGAAAGGCTTTGTGCTCTCTCACTTTTCTCATCTCCTCAGTTGCAGCCTGAGTTCAGAGCTTCAAGGACTGCTCTTCATCTCACTCTTTCAGTTCTTTTGCATATTTGTCAAAGAGGTGCCAATAAAGATTATCGTATCTGACATCTCGGCACTGTGGGCAGAGCTTAAATATCATCATTTTCAGTTCCATCTATTATTAGCTAAGAAAATGTCTTTACTGCTGTTGAAAGCTTTCTAATTGCGCAAATTTCTAAGTTGCCAGAAGTGAATTTCTATATTTGAAGCTAAAGGAGACGTTCCCTGGAGGCACTGAACCCGTCCTCTGTCAGACATTTGAACTTTACATTTCAAGATCAATGAACATTTTCAAAATAAAAGTATCTGATGTGTCATCAAACATTAGTTAGTGACTACTTTCTATTTTAAAGGGCTGCTTGACTGAAAACATTTTTTAATGATTATTTCTGATTAGAATCAGTCACTGAGTTTTTCATGCAGGCTGAACATGAAAATAGTCTCCTACATCTGTCTCCTGGGTTAGCTTCTGATAGAAAAAAAGACAGTGAAATTCTAGGATTTGAAAATCCTCGCATATCTATGTCACACTGTGAATTTGCATTCACTCCCATCTTGGCTCGGACACGCCCACATAAACTTTTTTGTTTTTTCCCAGCAAGGAGAATGCACAGAGAGGGTAGTGGTGATGGTGACTTTGCAACATGGCAGAATGCGTTCTGTTAGCCAATCAGAGGCGAGATGTGTGCATATCATTAGTAATATTGAGCAGTCCTGCTGTTTTCAGCCCACCTCTGCACCAGCAAACCACTGCATCTCAGAACAGCAGCATCATAGCTTGTTTTATTGACTCATAAGGCCTTGGTTTACACTGGAGAACCCTACAGATGTAAGGACACTTTTTTTACCTCTCATATGATCTTATTATTAACTCTGAGCAATGGTGCAATGGAATAATTCTTCTTTTGCCTAGTGAAAAATTTCAGCTGTAATTTAAAAGAAAGACAAAAAGATTTCAAAATATAATAAAAGTCTGGGTAAAAATTCCAGAAACCAAATGAATAAATAAATTCAACTAATAAAGTAAATACAACATGAACGATTCTCTAAGCAGGAGTTCACTTTCAATATTAGTAAAATTGATGCAAACAATGGAGACAGAATCAATCCAAAATATGTAATTTAATAGTATCCATTACAATGTTTATATGTCGGAGTTCGCTTCTAGAAACAAAGAAGGCTGGTCTATGTCCACTAAACCTTTTCTTAAACGAGTTACAAACAAAAGTTGTCTTAAAACTCCACGTCAGAATGCTCCACATCTGCATCAAGATGCATCTAAAAATGGCTTTTCTCCCTCCCTCTGTGTAATCTTTTAATTTTCCTTGGTAACCTTTCTCTCTCTCGTGTGTTTTTTCTCCCGCTCTCAACCCGTTTCCCTCCGCTCCCTCCGGCCAGCCACTACCAGGTCGATTAAAACATGTTCCTGTCTATGGCTATGGATTTGCGGTCCACATAGACGTATAATCAATGTGATCTGTATAAGCCTGACTGATCTATGCACTCCCTTCAAAGGTGTTATCTGCTGGCATGTCATGTGATGTGACAGTTGCCTCCAGGCCTCCCCTCAGAGAGTTTCTTGGGAAAGTCGGTCCTGCCCGCTACAGTGGACTTTGATATGCATTCCTCTCATAATCTCAAAGTGCCTCAGAGCGAAGAGTTTCATGAGCTCAGGCCCGATACTTGACCCTGGCTAAGGCTTTTTAGAACTCGTGTCTCCGAGCGGCTCCTCATTACAGCGCTGGAGTTTTTACATCCTTATATTATTAACCACATTTCTTTCCAACCCCAATCACCTCTCCACTGGAACCACTCCTTCCTGCCCCTCTCTTCCAAAACAGGAAGCCTGCGCACTTAACCATTCAGCTGAAAAAGAGACATTCCTTCACAAAACAGGGGGAAAACGTAGTCTGAGCTTTAAGAAGAAGTCATGGTAGCTGGTTATCAGATGACAGCCAGGCTTAGCTCTCTGTCTGGGATGTGAAGATTGGAAGAGCACTAATGAAGGCTTGTTGTTGGAGCAGGATTAGAGGTGACAGGCAGCGGAGGGCAAGCAGGGCAGCGAGAGGAACAAGTGTTTTAGTAGGAAGGAGAAAGCACTGATTAGCCTGGAAAAAAAAAGACAACTCACACACAAAAATACACACAAACACACACGATAAGACTGCTCACTTTGGCCTCAGTGGTTGGTCATTCCTTCTCACTCACTCATCAGCTAAAACAATATTGCTTCACACATTAAGAGACATCCGTCTGGATTTTAGACAGCATTATTGAAATTGTGTGTGTGTGTGTGTGTGTGTGTGTGTGTGTGTGTGTGTGTGTGTGTGTGTAATCTCTCCCCTCCTTCTAATAAAGTCTGATTCCTCCCAGCTGCTTTAAAGAAACACACAACGGCCACAAATTTCTCTACAAGCCAACTTCCTGGCTTTGTTTATTATTTTCTGTCATTCTAAATTTATCCCACTCTTTTGGCACGATGGGATTTTCCATCCCCTCCCTCAGTAAAAGCAACTCATCTATTCTGTGACATATCCTGGCACTACTGTAGAGTAGGAGTGATAAGAGAGCTAGATCTTTCACCGCTACATTCCTGTGGAGCAACGCCAGATCGGCTCTCCTCCCTTTTTTGGTCACTGTTAGCCTCTAAATCTGCCCTCTTCTGTCTGCTGCAAAACATCTCAAAGGTCATTCTGAAAGGCCAAACCGCAGCCTTGTACAACAGGCTTCCTGGGTTTAATGTGAGCTACTCCTTTATGAGCGGTGCTGGTTGCTCTATGAGCCAAAGCCGGGGTGCAAACGCATGGCGGTTTGCCCAGACCGCCAAACCCAGATACGGAGCATGTGGTAGGGCTCTCTCTGCAGTCTGTCCCTACATCTGTCCCTCCAACGATTAGCTTCATTCTGACACACATGCTACACACAGTCTAACAAGATGATGCATTTATGTTGTATATATGTGCAGAACATAACTTACACGTTCATCCTTGCATAAATCTAGTCCAGGAAAGGGCACGGTTATGGGTTAATGCTCTTCCTCTTTCATGTCTTCTTAACAATGGTGTCCAGCATGTTTTAGATGTCTCCCAGCGCCAGCACATTATATTCAACGGTTGAAGTACCTTCCCAGCATGTTGTGCTAATTAGCTTCTAACACAAATTACGACTGATCTTAGCCCATCATTGGGTTTTGTAAGAAAGTGTTTTTCCCCCCTTTGGCCTAATTAATAAATCAATAATTGCATAGGTTAAATCAGTTTGTTAATGTGTAGTTATTCATTCATTTACATGTTTTATCTAAGATGGTCTAAGTTGAAGAGTTCTGTTTCCTTCTGTTTTAATTTGAACCCAGCCCAAAAAGAAATGTGAGTGTTTTGTTCTAAAAGCATCACGAGTTCCTGTCGTCTTCAACAGTTTTGTTCTGTGAGCTGGAAAAAAAAGAACCTTTTAAGCCTACAGTGGGTCACTGAGGTGTGAAGGGGATTTCTCTTAGCACCCTCAATGCAAAAGACTGTCGCAGGTCTTCCATCGCATGTCAGGCTAATGGACGAGCAGACTTTAACTCAGCAAAAAACTCTTTCCAATGAAGGCTTTTCAAAGCTAATTTCTGGAAAGGAGGGCATGTGTTGTGAAGGGAGCTATTTTTTCTTCTTTTCTGAAGGAGAGACTTGATATGCGTGCATCTCACGCTGTCCTGACAGCGTTATAGGGGCTGCCACTGAAGATGAGTAGAAGGCAGATAATGCTGTGAGGCCTGCTATTACTCTGTCTGTTCTGTAAGTGCACCCATCTGCATCTCCAAAAAGAAGTTAAATGGATAAAAGCAGACATTTTTCTCTTGGAGGTTTTTAGCCTTTGTGTTTGTTTACCATGTGGAGCTAATTGTCCTTGGGGCGTTTACGGCTGCGGTCGTTTATTTTCTGCCCTTTGCGTGTCTCGGTTTTTATGTCACTGGACCCAGTTTGATCAGGCAGGATGCTTGAAAAACCCTTCTATTCTTCACTCGTTGCTTTTAGTAGTTGAACCTGAACGACGTTCTACTTTTGATCTCAAACTCTCTGGTTTAGTATAGATGGGCGGCCCCAGTAACCCTTCTGTTTGTCTCGTTGTGTTCAGGCAGCCTCGTAAGTCCCACAGTAACGTGTCCCAGGACTCATGGAACAGGGGGTACCCGCCACCTGAGGGATTCCGGACTCCCAAGGAGAACCCTCGCTTCTCTGGTGCCCATCAAGGCTCCCGTAACGGCTACCTGGGAGCATCCAACTTCAATGCTCGAGTTCTGTTAGAGACCCAGGAGCTGCTGAGGCAGGAACAAAGACGCAGAGAACAAGAGGCCACCAAAGACATGCTGTCACCTCCCCAGCAGGTCCCTACTGGCAGCATCCACAACCAGGGCAGAGACCACAACCAGGCCCCTGGCATGGGACACACGCCAACCGCAGCTCAGTTCAAAGGCCCCTACAGACAAGACGTCCCCCCATCACCGAGCCAGCTGGCCAAGCTGAGCCAGCGTCCAGGCTCAGAGACGGGAAGGCTGTTTTATTCCTGAGACATCCGGACTCATTTGAACAAGCATTTACAGAAAAACAAAGATGGCAGCAAGTCTGTTTTATAATAACATCCTTTAATAGTGGAATTTTTATAGGCTACTTATGAAAAAAGTTTTTTTTTATTACATGATCTCCTAGAATTGTAATATATATGATAGAATGATTTAGGAGGTTTTATAGTTGTGATTATTGTTTTCTATGAAAGAAAAGTGGCTTTTTATTGTTGACCCTTTGTAGGCATCTCCACCCAGCAGTCCAACACATCCAATAATCAACAGGAGGTTTTGGGTTTGGATCCCTGCTGCATCACACAGTGTGTTTACATGCACAACAGAAAACGGAAATATTGCCCTAAAAATATGCTGTTTTTTTTTTTTTTTTACTGTGCGTTAGTCTGGCTGAAAGTGAACTGGTTCTCATCGAGCTGAAGCACGCAGATAATACGGTAGCAATCCGATTGCATTCTGCATGTTAACGGGACGGCCAAGCTGAAGTGGTTGGACGCTCGCGTTCCGGGAGAGACGAGGCCGCGGAAGTGGTCTCATGACAAGCCCATCGTCACAAAGCAACACGCGTGACACCATAAAACAGGACAGTACGTACCAGTGTTGTTTTTGGCAGGCATCTTTGTTGCAGTCTTAGTCTTGACCACGAAAATGCATTTTAGTCTTTAGTCGACAAAGACTTTAGTTTTTTAATTTTACAAAACATTGAACAAAGTATTATTCTCTAACAAATGAATTTATAGGTCAGACGTGTACTTTGAGCTACTTGAGTGAGTTTCGTACCTACATCATTTAATTTATGGCAATGGGACAAAATCTCAGCTGCCTCAGATTTTGTAAAACAACTTTATTAATAATCACAACTTATTGATGCAGATCTGTGCATCAGTCTGTTGATTTTCACAAAAGAACATAACAGAATGGACACTTAGGGAGCATAAAAAGTATTCTACTTAATATGTATACAGAAATAAAGAAACGTGTTTGTTTAAACTATTGTCATGTTCTGTGTCCCTCTGTCCCCAGCCCCCTCCTGTTCTCACTCCAGGTTCTCCTCGTGTGTCTCATTATCATCCCCAGCTTTCTCTAGGCTTCCCTCAGGTTTCCTTCTAGTCTCTCCCTGGTAATTCCTATTTTTATATTAGTCCTCCTCATCCCTCTAGTTATTAGTTGTTTATATTTGCCCTTAGGCCTAGTCCACACGTAGCCGTTTTTTTTTAAACGAATATCCGCCCCTCCAAAAACTTGCATCCATACCACCTCGTTTAAAAAAAAAACTCTGTCCACACGTACCCGGGTGAATACGTTGTTAAGGACATGCCAGACCTGTAGGCGGCAGTACTTCCCCCGTTCTTAACCTCGTCCTTCGTCTGTGGTCTTCCGCAAGGAGCAGTAATTCCGCTTGCAAAAACAAACAAGCAAAAAGCGCTTGGACAATTGATAAAGCGAGCGCAGCTCTGAGGGCATCCATGCTGTCGGCTAGTGTAAACACAGGTCGCACACGTGATGTCAGCATTTTTTTGTCGCGGAAAGTGACGTTGCGGACCTTAAAACTCCGGTTTTGTCTGTCCACATGCAGACACCCAAAACGGAGAAAACGCAGATCTTCACTTTAGCCGGAGTTTTTAAAAAGATCCGTTTTTGTGTGAAAAAACTCAGTTTTCGTGTGGATGACGTTTTGGCAGATCCCCGGCTACGTGTGGACAGGGCCTTAGTCTTTAGGTTTAGTTACTCCATGTTTTATAGGTTAATGTTTATCTTCCCTCCTGCTTAGTTCTTTCCCCCATTTAGTTTATTGGATGCACCTGTCTTCCCTCCAGAATCTCACTCCTCACACCTGTCACGTGTTCCCCTGATTACCTCCCTCTGTGTTTAAAAACCCTGTCTTGTCCCTCAGTGTTTGTCGGTCCATTGTTGTTGTCAGCGTGTTTTGTTTCCCCCGTGTAAACCTTAGACTCCTGCTCAGTTAAGTGACCTTCTAAATTTTTCGTTTGCTCCTGATACCTGGCTTGGCTTCCTGTCCATGATTTTTGGATTATTTCCCAAAATAAAAGATTCTACCTTTTTTCAATTACTCCTGCCTCATGTCGTCTGGTGCTCCATCTTGGGTCCTACTCCACCTGCTCTGAACCTGACAGTTATTGGTTGAGTTATCAGACCTCCATCTTAGTGTCTTTAAATGTATATTTTGGCAAAGTCTACCTACTTAAATGCAGCAATGTTTTTCCTTAAGCCTGCAGTGTTGTGATTTTTCACGAGCCTACAGACTAATATAAATAACCCAGTTCTGCTCTTGAGCATCAGCAGAGATGCTCACAAATATTTAGATGGGCTTAAACTGTGATGCTGTTGGGTTAAAAAGCAGGAATGTGACCCGTTCGTTATTAGGGAACAGGGAGCAGAGACAATAATCCTGACACTGACTTTAAAACATTCGTCTTAAACGTATTCAGATCAAACTTTATCAAAACCGTCATTTATTTCATGTATCTGCCCAAAAGCATGACTTTTTCAGGAAACACTGGATAAGAAATTTGTTAATATTACAGATATGTTTAAAAGTAACAACGCCGTCGCTCGTAGTAGCGTCAATGAACAGCTGAGCGCTGCACGTTCCCGCGGCAGGGAAGCGCTGAGTCGAGCTGAGTACAATTAGAGTGATTTTTGCTTTCTGGTGTGGGTGGGAGCTAGCTTCACTCAGCTGCTGAGTCTGGTCTGAGCAGAGGACACACACAGACAGCAGCAATACTGACCATGGACATAATTTGGGGGGGAGACATGTCCTCCCCACCTTTTCCAAAGTCAAGTTTTGACCCCGCACTTTTTACCATCCAAAAACAATATTACGCTATATCAAACTGACAATGGTTGAGCTCTAGGACCAAGAGGAAAACAACCGTTAGTGTTGAAGCCTGTTTCCCATTAGAGCATACTGTAAAGATACACTATCCCACTCCCACCCCGTGTCCCCCCGCTTCTAAAGCGAAAATGGCGTCCATGGTGCTGACAGTTACAACGTTTGAGAGACAGGCAAAAATTAGCATTTTGAGCATAGTTTTCATCTAGTCTCAGCTCGTTAACGAAAACTCCCGTTCGTACAGTCATGTTCTAGTCACCAAAGACCTATTTTTAGCTCGCCAGCGTCTCGTTTTCATTAACGAAAACAACACCGGTATGTACCAAATCAGATGGGCTGCAGCCACGGGCGTAATTTTTGGGGGGGGGCAGCGGGGACATGTCTCAGTCACTCTTTCCAAAGTCAAGTTTTCACCCCTGCACTTTTTACTGTCCAAACACAATATTACGCTATATTAAATAGACACTGGTTGAGCTCTAGGACCAAGCGGAAAACAAACGTTTGTGTTGAAGTCCATTTCCCATTAGAACATACTGTAAAGATACAACCCCCCCGGTCCTCATGCCGGTTGTGTGCCCCCACTTCTAAAGTGAAAATTACGTCCATGGCTGCAACGTTGCTGCTGTGCATTCCTTCAGCCATATCTTGTACATATCCTGTTTTAATTCCGTCTGCTTCACTCCCGCCGGTCTCTGTTTTCTGTTTGTGTGGGTGAGCTAACCGGAAGGAAGCCAACATGAAAAGGTGAATGTTGCCACCTACTGTACCGGAGTAGAACTAAATTTATTTGAGAGGCTGGTTTTCTAATGTGCATGTAAACTAGGATGAAGACTCCCAACTTATTACAGTGAGATCAGCCTGGATCGACTTAGATGTCAGTGGTGTGCATGTAACTGCACGCTGACTGAATCTGGTTTAGATGACCCAAAGACCCAAAATACCCAGTCTACAGATGATTTATACAATCAAGTTCTGGATCTTTATTGAGACCATTCTTGAGAGAGTCAGGGCCTACTTTTATTTTTCATGAGGTGTGTGTGTGTGTGTGTGTGTGTGTGTGTGTGTGTGTGTGTGTGTGTGTGCGTGCGTGCGTGCGTGCGTGCGTGCGTGTGTGTGTGTGTGTTTGTTTACGTGTGTCTGACTGTCTGTACGAACTGTTTGGATTGCTTGCAAGAAAGCCTCCTTCCACACCACACACTGATCACATCATGGAAATGGCCCTTTTGGTTTCAGATCTAGTCCTTCAACACACACACACACACGTGCACACACACACGCACACACAGTCTCTCTCTCTCCTATTTTTCAGTATGGTAATTCTGGATCCTCTCTTCCCCTCAGCTGGCTGCTTTATCTCAGCGTCTTCTCCTCACACTGTCACCCTCATCCTTCTGCTCCCTCGGTGGAGAAAAACAGCTTCAGATCTTCTTAATTCTTTCTCTGCTCCACTCACCCAGGGAAACCAGCAGTACAAAACGGGGTCAGGCCTGGGTTATGAATTAATGCCTTGCATCAAAAATGAATGCAGGCCTTTGTGCATGTTTGTTGTCACGCGTGTGTGGAGGGTAGCCGACTCCAGCTCTTGCTTCACCTAGAATGATTTGGTTGCAACCGGAGACCACTCAAGGTGTCGAAGCTGGTTCTCAATGAATATTTCATCAGGGTGGTTACAAGTGAAACCACATCAGCTGAGCGGTGGGTGGCCTCATCGCAGTCCAGCCCCTCCATACAATGAAGCTGATTTTGTTTCCACTCATGATTGTGTCCATTCATGAGAAAACCACTGAGGAGCATTTTCAGTGTTCCGTCAATAATTAGTGGTCCAGTTTTTGTGAACTGTGTTTTTGAAAATTCATCATCCACCAGATTGTTGTTTTATTCCCATCCTTTCACATTTATAAGGATCTCTGGTGGATGAATATTTATAACCTGGATATAACTTAAGACTATGTCTAGGATTTCTGTTAACATCGTGTGTTTACAAGCATTTATGAAATTTGGTTTGTTTGTTTCAAATTTTTAGAATCTTGCCAATTTATTTTTTCCTGAGCAGGTAATAAGAACATGTGTCTATAAGCTAAAAGGCCGACTTGTTCACTAATGGATATTCACTGTGCACTATAAACCCGAATAAGTTCCCAGAACTCAAACATTTTGAGGCAATCAATTGCCTCAATATTTGTTTTTGAGTTTTGAAATCGAAAATTTTAAGTTTCAATAAATGAAATTTCTTCATAAATTGTACTCATACATTTTAAGTTTAATTAAATTAAAATTGCTCATCCAATCAACTCAAAATATTTTAGTTACCAATAAACATTGTTTTAATGTTAGAAAAACAGAAAAAACACAACTACACCTTTTCTCAGGTCCAGATGGTTCAGCAGGTTTAACCCTGTGCTTAAATGTTTGTTTTCTTTTGAACAAAGCTGAACAAATCAGATGTTTCTAATAACAACTACAGAGACTGTACTAACAAACAGAGGTGGCTACTAGATAAGAGGATGTGAACTACACATCCAGCCTGAGGCCCTCATTCTCTAAAATGTGCAGCACCAATTTTCTTTTCTTTAGTTTGTTTGTGTTTGCTAAAGTCATTTATGCTGCTAACTTTTTTTAACACCAGATTTAAAAAGCAAGTGGTGCTAAAATTAGCTTTCACAACCACACTCGTTGGGTTCAGAAGCAATTTGCACTATTTGTGTGTTAGATTGCAATTTTCATCTTTGCACATCTAGAAATCACTTTCTGCTATGAAAACAAAAGATGAAAAAAGATTTTCTCACAGTGAACAAAGCACAAAGACGACAAAACATCTCATTGTTGAAGGAAGGAATCACATATAGGATGCAATTTCCAAAGCAATTAAAACACTTTTGAATGTTTTGACCACATCTCAACTCGACTACATCAGTGGTTCCTTAAATCCCACACTGACGGGTGCTGAGACACATCCTTGCCCTGAGTTTTTATGTAGACATTTCCTTTGAGAATTGAACTGGTGCAAAAGCCTGTGTAGCTTCCGGTTAGCACCTGAAAAGCCCAACAACCCCTTGACTAATCTGGACCTGGATACACTAATGTGTTCATGATACGAATGTCTCCAGATCACAGTTCTGTTTTCTGCTGCTCCTCATCCTCCCAGAGCAACGATTATGAGGCTGATGATTCACATTGGTAACTATCAAACATATGATTACATTAGGTAGATGAATAGCGCTTGTTTATCCGGCATGTTTCTGTGTAGGTGGCCATGTGTTTATGTGTAAATACTGCCAATAACTGGATTTTCCAGCATGTCTGTGACTATGTCTGAGCAGCCATATGAACTGCTTGGCTGCTGAGTGGGAGAGGAGCAGAGGAGTAGGAGGGAGAGAAGATGGGAGGCCTGACCTTGCAGATGATTCAGTCAATGGTGTAATCACAACCATTCCTCTGAGTCTTCAGTACAAACAAGAGGTTACCGGCGAGGCAGCGCTCACTTCTGCTCCCTCCTTTTCCTATTTATCTCTTTCGTCTGCTTGTTTTGTGTTTGTCTGGGCAGATTCTCTTACTTGTGTGGATGCGAGCTGCTGGCTATGTGTGTGTGTGTGAGCGCGTGCGCGGGTGTGTGGATGGGGTGGGTGGTGGTGGTGGGTGGGCGGGGGGGTCAGTTACGACACAGCAGCTTTATTAACTTTGTGTCATTATGAACAGGAGGGGTGCCTGCAATACTGATATTTTTCTCATCATATGCAAATTTGATAATGCTCCTTAATGCACATGTATTATTTGTGTTGTGTAATTAATGTTTATACGCTGTCGCTGTGACATAAGGACTTTTCCTATAAAGCTATTATTTCAGGGGATTTTTTTTAGTCTTGGCAGAAATGAGAAACATATTATTGTTTCATTGTGTTTTTGCACCCATCTCTCATTGTGTTTTATTATCTACAGTATGGTACTCTGCTGGTAAAATGACTTTCTTAAGCACTGTGCAATTTCCTTTTTTACAGTGATGTATTAAGTTGTGTTTCTGCTCTTCTCTGTACATACAGTATGAACTTTTTCGTGAATAAAATGAGGGTAGTTTCAGTCTTTTTAACAATAATGTGTCTTGATTGTGTTGTTTTTGCTCTCATGCAGGTTTTCTTTTTCCCAAAAAACATGCATAATTAAAACAACTAATGAAGATCCTCATTTACTCCTCCTCCTACGACTAATTACACATTTAAACATCAGGCATTAATTTAAAGTTGGATGTTTTTTTTTCAAAGGTTAAACTATTACAGATACAATGCTCAGAACCAGGTTCTAGGATAATTTCTCAAAAGAAAACAGGATAAAAACTTAATTTATTTCCTTTACAGCTGGAGGCTGAATCTCTGCTGTAGCGAGCAGGGTATTTGATGAGTGACAGATGAAAAAAACAAGGCATCTATGTTTCTACATCTTCAATAATCTCCACTCCTGATAAGTTCCTGGAACATCTGGACTTTTTTGGGTTACATCCTATAAACATCCTGCTTTGACTCCGATAAAGAAGTAGACCAAAG